>NW_016690223.1:4989954-5001998 GCF_001604755.1 Lepidothrix coronata
TTGGTGAGGGCCTTCAGACGCCTTAAATTGAAAAGGCTTCCATCAGTACGGTAACGTATATAGATACCGTCCTGATCATCGAGGTCTACTGAGGCCCTTTGGAGCATCATGCTAAAGAAGACGGTGAATAGGGTAGGAGCGAGAACGCAGCCTTGTTTCACTCCATTCTTAATTAAAAAGGGCTCAGAAAGAGTGTTGTCATATCTGACTTGGCCGTGCTGATCTATACTAATTAATTATACCACATACCCGATGCAGATTTATTCACTCTATCTGGTGGATTTTGGTAGAGAGGGTAATAGAGAAAAGCTGCATTTTACAAAATTTATGAATATTCTGCAATCACTTAAACTGTTGAAAAATTCCATGAGATGCTTTTTCTGACAGATCTTGGAAAAAGTCTTCAGCAATAGTTAGCAGGTTTTTATGTGCACTCATTGATACATTTAAAGGCTGTATTTTCAGTGGGTTTAGTTAGGATTTGTTAGTATTACAACTGATAAGTTAAAAAAATGCTATGACTTGTTTCCTAAGAAAGAAAGAGATCTTTGTGTAGATCTGTCAAAGTGATCCTAATTTGCTATAATATTTATTTTATGCCACAGTATAACAGGAAAAATAAGACTTTTCAAAAAAGTCACTTGAAAATCTTCAGGTTTTCCTGTGCCTTGTACAAAGAATCTGAATTTCATACCATTCCAAGTATCACCATGTTATAGGTTATAAATCCAAGGGGGGAATTTTTTCTTCCCCTGCTCCACTGTAAGAAAGACAGAGTTCGAATGGGACGGGGAAAGGGGGGGGCAATTAGTTTTACAAAAGATCTAACCAACGGAGCCACATTCCTAGCTAAAGGCCCATCCAAGACTGGAGTGAGGGGGGAGGAATTTTGATTTGGTAGCTGGCCCTCCTCACAAAGGAGAAAAGAGATTTTTTGGGTCTCTCTCTTTCTGGAATGGAGACAGGATCTGTGTGTGGGCATTTTGGAGAAAAAGCCTTGAGGCCGATTTTTCTGGCTCCCGACCTGGTCAGCCCTGATCACTGGCCTCAGCTTGCTTACAAGCTGCTTTTGCCTCCAGCCTGAACCTGCTGTGTTTTCATCGGAGAGTTTTGTGCTCACTGGGAGAAAAGGGAGGAGCCTTGAAACACCATCATCCGAGAACAACAGTGAGTTCCGTGGGGGTGGACTGCTTTTCTTTTCCTCTTCTTTCACTGGGGGAAGGGTCCTCATTTTTTCGGCTTCTCCCATGATCCGAGACCCTCGACCCCCCCCCCAACCCCCTGTGTGGTGACCGCCAGAGCCCGACAGCGCCCCCTGCAGGCCAACATAGAGAACTGCAGGCCCTGCACCTCCAGCGATCCAACAGCGCCCCCTGCAGGCCACGATTAGGGCTGCGCTGAAGGACAGAGAAGTGTTCAGACTTTTTTTTTCTTTTGTTTGAAGGGGACTTTTGGGTACAGGACTATTGTCTAGTTGTTTTTTTGTGTTCCGTTACTGTCCTTGCCAACATAAATATATCTTTTAATAAAGAGTTGTTATTTCTTCTTCTTTTTCCATACTTCCTCGACTAGAGCCCCCTTAATTTTGGATTTACAATTGCTGAGAGAGAGGAGTTTGGTCTACCTCATAATTCATCCTCTTTAGCAAACATTCCAGTCTCATCAAACTGAGAAACACCACTTGTGAAAAATGCTACACACTGTAAGGAGTACAGCATAATCCTTTCCCAGATCTGGGTGGTAGCTCAGACCTTTCACCTTGTTCTCCTTCCAATTTTATCTCCTACTCTATACCTGGCTTTTTGACAGGAGCAGGAGTTCTAGGTGAATGGTCAATAATTTATAATTTTTACAGATTACTTCATTTTTTCTCATATATGCAACAAATCCATGACTATCTGGTACTGAGTAGCACAGAAGTAATTTCTTGCCTCACAACATGTTTAGTTCAATTCCTCCTGCTTTGGAAAATCAATTTGTATCACTTGAATTCGAATTCGTCTTTCTATCTAACAAGGATTTAGGAAACTCACAGCTTTTTTTGATTAAATAAAACCAGCAATGATGATGGACTTGCATTTAAATGTATGCATTTTCTCCATTTGTGCCTTTGGAAAATATCCTAAACAAAGGCAGCTTATAGATGCATTCAAGAGCAATGAAAATTCCTGGTATGTTTGTTCAAATCTTTTCCTAGTGTCTAACTGGCTCAGAAAGCTTCTCATTATACTACTGAGTAATGAGAGAGTCTTCAAAACAGTTCCTAAACTACATTCTAAAGGTGGTAAAGTGCAATAAATTTCACTGAAAAGCTGAAAATGAGCCCCTAATGATTTGGAAATATATTTTCCTATAGTAGGCTCTGTGTTTATTTGCTGCCACTGAATATGGTCTGCAGCTGAAATGAAAAACAGGAATGTCAGAAAGGAAAGTATACATATGCAGAAATTTTGCATTATAGAGCAAGGAGTTATTAGCTTCTTTCTCCGCTGCTTCAGTGAAATTGCATTGAGGATACAGTTCTTAGCCCTGGACTGCTTACTAGCACAAAGACCTGAAAGAACAAAGGAAACCTAGGAAAAGATGAAAACAAAACATAGAGAGAGACTGATTTAAAGATAATGGTATGATGAATGAACTCATATCAGAGTAAGGATTCTTGGAACTGCTTTATTATAAATCAGTTACAGGCAAAAATGCTCCAAAGAATATGATGACAAGTCCTCCTTTTTTCCCCAATTCTGACTTGACAAGCAGATCGTGATTTTGTAGAATTAATTTGCTATTCAAACTTATTTCCCAGTTAAATTTAGTGGCTCATCCACAACTAATTTGTAAGGATTTGCTAGTTGAAATTCCAGCTGTGCTGTTCAGATTTGATAGGCTACAGCAAACACATGGCATGTTTGTTCCTAGGAGGATGCCTGTAACATCTCTGCTGGCAAGCTTGTCTATTAGAATATTTTTGGAAAGCAGGCACAAAAGAGGCAATAACAGTGACAGAAGACTGTGTTCTGACATGCAGAGCATGTTTTCAGGGGATGGTTCTATTTCAGGACCCCATCTTTAAGAAAAAAACATCCTTTAGGTCAGGGGAGTGTCAGACAGTGAGCATACTAAGAACAGAAGGACCTGAATGTTAACCTGGCAGTAGAAGAAAGGCCCATATGGCAATGATGGAAAGGGTAACAGGTACTGGTCATAGAGTTGTCAGCCATATGGCAACTGAATTTGATAAGACAGTACATGAGCATCAATAATAAACACTAAATGTATTGGGATAAGGACTCATTTACAGACTAGATGTAAAAAATTAAATTAAGCAAAGGAAAACTACACAAGACAGGAAGAGTGTAAAAACCTGCTTTGTTGGGCTATGGAATTAGCATTTTGAGGAAAGGTGTAAGTGCCATCTCTTCAGAAACAAAGAGTGGACACACATATTGCAAGGATATAGCCCTGCTTCATTAATTATGAGAGAGATGGACAAGAGATAATGAAGTATCTTTGTACCAGATTTCCATTCAAGTATACAGAAGAATCAATATTTACAGGTTTTGTTTTCAGGTTCCTTCTCCACCCTTGTTACAATGAGAGTGGAATCTGCATGCAGTGAGTGTGTTTAAATGACTTGCAGCTCATTTCCATTTAGAATGTCTGTTTAAATAGCAATTTAACCTCTGGCTGTCTTTGGTGTTGGGTAATACATGTAAAATGGTCACCAAGAATTGTCTATGAAGCACAGGTTGAAAGGAACATACTGAACCTTCTTGGCTTTTTTTTACCTGCTTGTTCTATTTTCTCCTTTAGGATGTCAAAGGGAGAGAGGATATAGGCAACAAATCAATAAGGAAGAGAAGAATCAAGATATTTACAGTAGAAGATGAGGCAAAGGAAAGCTGGGTGGCTCTCATTTCATCATGTAAAACGTGCTTTTTCTGATCACCCTCCTGCAACCAAGAACACAATACTCTATTTGGTGCTCAGATACCATGCTGACGAGTTTCAAATGCTTGGCTTGATAAAGTAAATAGAGTCTTAAGTAGCTCAGATGAAAATGAAATTTTGTTGAAAAAATGATGATTCAGTACAAGCAAACATGATGTGCTGTTTCTTTTGTCATTATAATAAAGCTTTGTTATCTTTAATGTGTACTTCCCCTGAAATACCAGAAAATTTAAATTCCTCTAGTTTTTTATATATATATATATATAAGCCACATATCAAAGTAAGATTTATTCATAACTATCTTGCAGTATCATGGTAGACATGTAACACTATCTTTGTCCTGCCTAGTGCTACATACAGTATTATGTAACATAGTAAACTGTTTAAGGTCCAAATATTCCAAATGCTGTGCAGATCTCTTTGTCTTTGCAATGCTCCATTTAAAGTTTAATTGAGACATAAAGGATTTTTGCCCACAGGAATCAACACCTTCATTTAAAAGTAGAACTAAATTGCAAATTTTCCTATATGAGGCAAGTCATTAACCTTTGCCAAATCATTACCTCCAGAGATAATTAACAGTGATCCTGCAGAAAAACTAAATAATAAAGTAAGTTCTCAAAAAATAGTATAAAGAACAAATGTGGTCTCCCTCCCAGCTAAGGGGCTCATGTCCCTGGAGAAACCAAGTTTCTATGGACTTAAAAGAAAATCAGGTGAAGAAAAAGAGGATTATTTTAATCTAATAAAACCCCAGGTACTGATCATCTTAAAATCAGCTGTGATGTTAGAGTAGAAAATTTATCTTGATATCAAATAAACTCTAGGTTACATTAATTAGACCATAATTCAATTAAAAATAATAAAACTTTTCACTAATTATTCAATAACTAACTGGTTCTGAATCTGATGAGATCTGAAATTGCCTAGTTACACAAGAAAGTTAAAGGCTTAACATGGGAAGCCAGTGCCCCTGGCTTGTCTATTGACTTCAGTGCTCACTTCATTTGATTTTATCTTTTGCTATTCTCTAAAATATCTACAGAAATATTGAATTAATTTACAGGAGTATTGTGAAGATAAATACATTATAGTAGAATCCACCAGGTATAGCATACCTTATGTCCTCTCACGTCCCGGCAATTGCATGAACTTAATGAAGTTGCAGGGAAAATCACTGTGATTTTATCACTCTGTGTAATCCTTCTATAAATTATTTATAAGAATCTAGTAATATGACACATTCTTTCATGCTATAACCCTGTAAATAATCAAATAAAATACAAAATTATATGTGCGTCAGAATCGAGTAAGTTAAAATGAATATTTACTACTGTCACAAAGGCTCGGGCAAGTAATTTTTTACAACAGACTCTGAGATCTGGTTCCAGAACAGTACACAATGCTGTTTTCCTTCAAATGAATCAACTCAAAGAATAGGGACTATGGTATCAAGAAAGACCAACAGCCTCAACAACCTATCTGTCTCATTTGTTGTTGTACTTTTTGTTACTGCATCTGTCCGTTCCTGAGGGGAAAAATAAGTGGAAATTAGGCCATTCATACTAGGTAGGTCAATACTTCTCAGTAATTCCTCATTCTGTTATTGAATCTTCGGAGGAACAATACAAGACTTTTCAAATAGTCCATCTACTCGATGAATCACTGTCTTTCCTGTATTAGGAGTCAGTCACAATCTGAATGTAAGGGTGACTGCAGCAAGTATTAGCAGGTCATCTGGAGCATCTCTTCTCAATACAGAGTATGTAGGACACTGCTCTGTGCAGTACTGATGAGGCCAGAGGAGCAACAGTCATCCTCCACATGGGCTCATGTTTCAGTGATCCCATGCCAATAGAGAACAGCAACAACCAGAAATATGCTATGTATTTATAGGAAACCAGGAAAATTGTATTTTAATATAATGTTAAGTGCTGAGGCCTCTGCTATTTCTGATCTAAGCAGATCATCTTCAGCAGTTATTAGCAAGACAATATCTTGCACAATTAGAAACAGCAAACATCATTTATAAACTGCACAATACAAAATAAAACTTTGCTAATGACCTAAGAAATCTGTGTTCTCCACATTTTCTGCCACTGACTCCTATTCCTTGATGGAAACCAGCACATGGGTTTTTTTTACTTTGTACATGGTTGCCTCAATGAGACATTGATGTGGGCAATATGACATTGATGTCAATAAGAAATCTAGATGTGGGATTCTTTCCTCCACTTATTTAAACAGTTAAATATATTTCTTTTTCTGCCTTTTGTATTGTTGGGCAGTTGGGCCTCTCCACAGATAAATCTAAGAAAATATATGGAAATGAGTGGTTTACTACCAAAACCTAACAGAAAGCAATGACCATGAAGTCACAGCTTTATTGAATCTGTTAAAAAAATATTTGCGTAGTAAATAACTGCAGAGCTTTCAAGCTCCTTAAATTGGGCTGAGTAGTTTCCTGTGAGTGTATTAGTATTTGCTACAGATACAAATTAGAGAAGTACCATAGAGAAGTAGTTTGATAGATTTTTGCATTTGGGGTTATTCACACATGCAGGGGGTTAAGCTAGGGCTTACTGAACTGCTGACTAACTAATTCTTCTGATAAGCTACATGAGATCTTTATTCCCAGGCTGAATAAATGCTTACACGCATCTGGATCAAAGACTTGCATTAACAAACTTAACATTCATTTTCTTCTAAAGCTTTTTACCTTCTAAAGCAGTACCTTCATGACATCAATCTCTGGGATATTCCCTGAAAGCTATGCAAGTATGTGAGCTTGTGAAAAGTGAGTATATTCAAAAACTGACTGAGTATTGGCAGGAAATTACTGTGATATTTTGCTCATGCATATGGTAGAAAAGGACACAGGCAGGAAGAGAGTGGTGCAGAACACAATAAAAGGAAATATCGAATGCTGGAGAGCCACACTGATAGATAGAATGTCCTGACCTTAACAAATAAACCCAATGATTGGATGGGAGATGCAAATGTATACTGAACTCTTAAAGCTGGAGCAGAACAACTAAAGCAAATTTAAAAATCCAGAAGACTTGTTCTGAAAAATTTTAGCTCATGGTAAATTGTAGAGGTGGTCTCATAACACACCGAATTTGCAACTGTTATAAATAAAGTTCCATGTTTAGCATTTCCCAGTTTTATTTACCAAATTACATTGTTTTACTCTCAGAATTTGATTCACTGCTACATCAACAGGTAATACATAATTAGGAGTGCAATCAATGTCAATATTGAAATATATAAACTCATTAATAATAAAGAACAACTAACAGTATGAATATGAAATTTGGAAGGAATTGATAAATTCAGTAGGATTAAAGAGATAATAATAGAAAAACAAGGCTGAAAGGAAGCTCTAGGGCCCAGCTACAGGGCCTACTGTAAGAAGAATGCTGTCCTTGTCACTGTCTGGCTTTCATTGAAAAGACACCATTTTCCCCCACCACAAAATTTCATAAGAATTTTTAAAGTAAACTTATAAGTCCATATTGTCATGTGGATCTTCAAAATTTTCTCCAGAAAGAAAATCTAAGATTCTCTGAGCTGATAAAGATATAATTTTAGCCATTTGCCCACATTGTGTTTAATGATTGATTTGGAACAGATGTCCCTCAAGTTATCCTGTTTAGCTCTGGTTAATTGCCTCACTACTAAGCAATGATATTGAAGATGTTCATCCCTTCTTTTTATATTTTTTTTTTTCCACGGTGTAGAACAGCTCCAACACAACAATGTGTGTAAGTCTCAGTGTAAAATAAACTGATGTTTTAGGAAGTCCATAAGTATCAGAATGAATGACATTTTTTATCTGAAGCAAGTAGCAATAAGGCTTGAACACGATTTCGTTTTTCCTGTTGCCCACAGAAATTCACCCTGTACTCGGGAACACTTTTTTCTAATCTAACTTTTATCCAACCATCTAAGTTTCTAAGTGAAAATGCATGTTTTTACTGAAGAACATTTCTCTGGTTCTAATGTTTCAGCAAAAGCACCTTGAATTGCATTGCATATATGTGTTTTGAGTTGTCAAACTTGAAATATGTCTTCCCCAAATCCACTATCGGCTCAGAGAAAGAACCTCACTGAGTTTTTTAATTCATACCTTTTTGTGGTACTTTTCTATGTCATCTGCATAAGTATATATTTTACTGTTGAACTGTATTATTCTATTTCTAAAAAAATGTCCATTTTTTAAGTTTTAAGGCATACAGAACAGTCTAGTGTTCTAACTAACCAGACCAGTTCTAACTAACCAGACCAGTTCTGAGCTAATGTTTTCAGAAATAAATAATCAAAGTAAGGTGAAAGTTATTCTCTCTACACTGATGAAGACAGTGCAATCTTCTTCAAAACAACTGTGAAATGGCAATATAAGAGGTTTAAAAACAAAAAAGAAATAACACCATCGACTATGTTGGAATTAAATAGAATCAGAGAATAATAGAAGAGAATATGCTGAGGACAGGAGTGCACTTGTCCAGAGAGGTGCACAATGCACACACCACCCTAAAGATAACCCCTACCAACCAAAACCATGCTCTCTCAAATAGATTACTTCTTTGAAGAAACTTCTTGTCAGACAGATATAATCATATCATAAGTCCTATACTATCCTATCTGGGAAGATATATAGAAAGTCAATCCTCAAACTATAAACTATCCTGGAAGAAGGTCATAACATGAATCCCTTTTTCAAATTCTCTTTCCTCCTCTTCAAATAAAGCTCTTCCTTTTAAAAATGCTCAGAAATAAATTGCTGTGCACCAATACACACCAAATAAGGTCAGACTGTGCCTAGGCAAGAAATGCAAAATCTTACAATGCATTTCTCACACCCACCACAAAGTATGTTCACCTTACCCCCCTCTCACAGCGCACTCAGAATGTAACCCACTTCCTTCAGTGCACTACATGCCATCATAAAAGCTTTGTGCATGAAATTAAACAACGGCTTATAAAGCAAACTTTCTCAGGGCAATCAGTAAGTCAGAAATACCCATTTACAAGGAGGATAATATTCTCCACAAGTCAATCATCTCATCTGACCTCTAAGTCTCTGACCTTTCAGCCCAGATCTGCAACAGAAATCTACAAAGCATCCTCAAAAGACAAGACTGAGAATGAAGATCTGTGACTACTAACATATGCATGCCATGGTTTTAAATTCTGGTTTTAAGCCCACACTACCTGGGTGCATTTCCAGATGCAGGTGATACAGTACATACTGATGTGGAAAATTGAGCTAGTTCCATCCTGTTATTAGGGTGACAGGGTATCATGCTTATAATCTACAGAAAAGGCAATATTTGCTAAATGTAACATTCCTAAATTGACTGATCTGGACAGCTTTAAGAACCCAAAAGTTTTCAGGGAGCAGCAAGGGCCAGCTGCCAAGGTGAACCAGAAGCCAGGTGTGATAACAGACTATGGCAGCAGTGTCCCAACCAGCAAGTAGGCAGGATGCAGAGCAGTGATTCCAGTTTAGAAGAGACACTGATCAAGAGCCTGACCAGAGTCAGACACAGCACAGTGACCACCCAGAAAGTCTGCAGCAGTGAGACAGTCCAAGGCCAAGCCAGGAAGCCAAAACAGCGGGTCCAGGTCAGAGTCACAGAGGAGGGAGATTAGGCAGAGCTGTAGTTGCTACACAGTTCTGGTGTGTTATGGGCAGAGGCAGCACTAAAATCTCCCCATAAAAGAAGTTCCCAACAGAAAGAAGTAGCAGGCCCTCACTTCTAGGTCTATTCACAACAGCTCTTTAGCATCTACCTTTGCTACCTGAATTTGTAGAAGGGGAACACTCTCCAGTTGGAGAAATGTCAAAGAATGGAGAACTGCAACTAAAATCTCAATAATCAGAAAGGGAAATCTTGACCAGGAAGTCTCAGACATCCTTGTTGAAAAACTAGAACACTATGATGTAAACATTTCTGAACAGAATTGTGGAGTGGTTTAGAGAAGACATACAGAACATATTAGAAAACATTTCTTCTTCCTCTAAGTTTTACTAGGTTGGTTGTTTAAAGGCAAATGAATTGATAAAATATAATTGGACTTTTCATCAGCTTTTGATTTAGCACTGCAAGAAATTTTGATTGACTGTTTTATTTTCTAAATCTCCCTTTGAGAAGCACACTTAACATTGTAAAATCTTGCATGCGTACTTAAAGAAACAAAATATCCCGGTCCAAGAGAGCTTGGTTTACCTTTGACAGTTTTTAGAGAAAGAAATGCAAAAATGCACTTAGTGGAGAAAACACACATACATGAAGCACCTCAACTAAATCTCCTTGGTCAAAAATTTAAAATGTATTTTTTTTTCTCCCTTTTTGAAACATTATGTATTTTTCTTTTTCACTTTCATTTATTTCACAGTTTTTCTGATGGACATATGATATAGTCACCTCACTATCACTTTCTTTAATAGTAAGTACAGTCTAGCAGGTGCTTGTCACAGGCATGCAACAGAGACATTCATTTTCAGATCACTCCTTTTAGATATTCAGCCTGCAGCCAGGTACAGTACAATATCATATTTGTATAACGGGAGGTTAGAATTCAGGATAATAAGACCAGTTGTAGTAAATATTAAGCAGAAAACAGATTTCCTGGGTAGAATATAGATAGCATTGTTGAGTGAGAAAGAGGTAAATAAAAAGCCATCCTCATACAATCAATAATTGAGGTCATGAGTTAAGCTGTGTCTAACCAGTGGTCCACCTAGTTCAATATCCTGCTTCTGGAGAGCCCACACTTGGTACTTCAAAAGAATGAAAAGCTATGGACAAAGCCCATCATTATGTGACTGAACATTCTTGTCTGACTTGTTTAAACAAAATACTTACAAACGCATGCTGATCTCAGCATGAGCAAGGGGCAAGGTTCAAAATGCTTCAGAAGTTGCTTGTCCCAACTGAATGACATTGTTCTACTGTGTGCTTTCTCTTCTTACCATTTTCCAAACACGAACTCATTATATGAGGCATTGCAGCAAATGACTGCACCTCCTACTGAAAAAAGCAGTGAGTGTCAGCAATCAGAAAGCCTTAAAGGATAGCCCCTCTTCTCTGCTTTTAGCCATATTGTCTTGGCACACAAGTTAGCACGCTCCAAGTTGCAAGCTTGGTCTTGTCAACATATCAAACTGGAGTGCTAATAATTAATAACTTATTCTGAGACAATATTGACAGCTGCTTCGCTTTATTACCAATGCCATCTGTGCCCAGCAACCCATAGTCTCCTTTCTACTACTTGTAAGCTTGCACTCCAAATGTTTTTCAGGCTGCAACAAGCAGAATGGAAATAACAGCTTGAGCTTCTTGAGGAATATCACCAGCCAACTCAGAGAGCCCAGAAGACAAAGAATATGATTGTAGAGTCCTACTGAGTTTCCAGCATGAGACAGCTTTAGGAATAACATGCTGCCATATGCCCTTTTCCTACTACTGTTCACTTCCACTGCTTCTAAAGACCAATATCATGCACATGATGTTCAACTTGAACATGATGTTTTCCATTCTGAGCAGTACTAAAGCCTCAATAAGACTGATTAGCAGATAAAAATATCTGTAGCATTTCTGAGTCTCCATACTACAGTAATAATACTATTACTTTGATCATAAACCTCTCACTCTCCTAAGACTGAAGTGAATAAATAAAGAGGTGGCTCCCAGACAAAATTAATAATAATGCTTGTCCTTCCTAACTGAAGTGCATTCCTGCACAAATGAGAAATTTCAGATTTTAAATGTAAATTTAGCACCACTCATCGAAGATGATTCAGTTTTAAACAGACACCTACCTACCAAAATTATTTTAAAAATTCTAAGAAAAAAACCTTAGAGTATTCATGCAAGCCCCTCTTGTGAATCAGCTCAATTGGGATGAAAATGCTGAGATAAAATGTATAAATAGACGGATAATTGATTGTTCTGTGCTAGCAATTTGGAAAAAGAATGGAAAAACAAAGATTTTTGGATGGCTTTTTAAAGTACACGTGCTTTTGATTTTTCTATAGTTCTACTTCAGGCATCAGTGGAATGAGGCCAGAGGTCTACCACTTCTCT
>NW_016690223.1:5003713-5058119 GCF_001604755.1 Lepidothrix coronata
TATATATATATATATAAGCCACATATCAAAGTAAGATTTATTCATAACTATCTTGCAGTGTCATGGTAGACATGTAACACTATCTTTGTCCTGCCTAGTGCTACATACAGTATTATGTAACATAGTAAACTGTTTAAGGTCCAAATATTCCAAATGCTGTGCAGATCTCTTTGTCTTTGCAATGCTCCATTTAAAGTTTAATTGAGACATAAAGGATTTTTGCCCACAGGAATCAACACCTTCATTTAAAAGTAGAACTAAATTGCAAATTTTCCTATATGAGGCAAGTCATTAACCTTTGCCAAATCATTACCTCCAGAGATAATTAACAGTGATCCTGCAGAAAAACTAAATAATAAAGTAAGTTCTCAAAAAATAGTATAAAGAACAAATGTGGTCTCCCTCCCAGCTAAGGGGCTCATGTCCCTGGAGAAACCAAGTTTCTATGGACTTAAAAGAAAATCAGGTGAAGAAAAAGAGGATTATTTTAATCTAATAAAACCCCAGGTACTGATCATCTTAAAATCAGCTGTGATGTTAGAGTAGAAAATTTATCTTGATATCAAATAAACTCTAGGTTACATTAATTAGACCATAATTCAATTAAAAATAATAAAACTTTTCACTAATTATTCAATAACTAACTGGTTCTGAATCTGATGAGATCTGAAATTGCCTAGTTACACAAGAAAGTTAAAGGCTTAACATGGGAAGCCAGTGCCCCTGGCTTGTCTATTGACTTCAGTGCTCACTTCATTTGATTTTATCTTTTGCTATTCTCTAAAATATCTACAGAAATATTGAATTAATTTACAGGAGTATTGTGAAGATAAATACATTATAGTAGAATCCACCAGGTATAGCATACCTTATGTCCTCTCACGTCCCGGCAATTGCATGAACTTAATGAAGTTGCAGGGAAAATCACTGTGATTTTATCACTCTGTGTAATCCTTCTATAAATTATTTATAAGAATCTAGTAATATGACACATTCTTTCATGCTATAACCCTGTAAATAATCAAATAAAATACAAAATTATATGTGCGTCAGAATCGAGTAAGTTAAAATGAATATTTACTACTGTCACAAAGGCTCGGGCAAGTAATTTTTTACAACAGACTCTGAGATCTGGTTCCAGAACAGTACACAATGCTGTTTTCCTTCAAATGAATCAACTCAAAGAATAGGGACTATGGTATCAAGAAAGACCAACAGCCTCAACAACCTATCTGTCTCATTTGTTGTTGTACTTTTTGTTACTGCATCTGTCCGTTCCTGAGGGGAAAAATAAGTGGAAATTAGGCCATTCATACTAGGTAGGTCAATACTTCTCAGTAATTCCTCATTCTGTTATTGAATCTTCGGAGGAACAATACAAGACTTTTCAAATAGTCCATCTACTCGATGAATCACTGTCTTTCCTGTATTAGGAGTCAGTCACAATCTGAATGTAAGGGTGACTGCAGCAAGTATTAGCAGGTCATCTGGAGCATCTCTTCTCAATATAGAGTGTGTAGGACACTGCTCTGTGCAGTACTGATGAGGCCAGAGGAGCAACAGTCATCCTCCACATGGGCTCATGTTTCAGTGATCCCATGCCAATAGAGAACAGCAACAACCAGAAATATGCTATGTATTTATAGGAAACCAGGAAAATTGTATTTTAATATAATGTTAAGTGCTGAGGCCTCTGCTATTTCTGATCTAAGCAGATCATCTTCAGCAGTTATTAGCAAGACAATATCTTGCACAATTAGAAACAGCAAACATCATTTATAAACTGCACAATACAAAATAAAACTTTGCTAATGACCTAAGAAATCTGTGTTCTCCACATTTTCTGCCACTGACTCCTATTCCTTGATGGAAACCAGCACATGGGTTTTTTTTACTTTGTACATGGTTGCCTCAATGAGACATTGATGTGGGCAATATGACATTGATGTCAATAAGAAATCTAGATGTGGGATTCTTTCCTCCACTTATTTAAACAGTTAAATATATTTCTTTTTCTGCCTTTTGTATTGTTGGGCAGTTGGGCCTCTCCACAGATAAATCTAAGAAAATATATGGAAATGAGTGGTTTGCTACCAAAACCTAACAGAAAGCAATGACCATGAAGTCACAGCTTTATTGAATCTGTTAAAAAAATATTTGCGTAGTAAATAACTGCAGAGCTTTCAAGCTCCTTAAATTGGGCTGAGTAGTTTCCTGTGAGTGTATTAGTATTTGCTACAGATACAAATTAGAGAAGTACCATAGAGAAGTAGTTTGATAGATTTTTGCATTTGGGGTTATTCACACATGCAGGGGGTTAAGCTAGGGCTTACTGAACTGCTGACTAACTAATTCTTCTGATAAGCTACATGAGATCTTTATTCCCAGGCTGAATAAATGCTTACACGCATCTGGATCAAAGACTTGCATTAACAAACTTAACATTCATTTTCTTCTAAAGCTTTTTACCTTCTAAAGCAGTACCTTCATGACATCAATCTCTGGGATATTCCCTGAAAGCTATGCAAGTATGTGAGCTTGTGAAAAGTGAGTGTATTCAAAAACTGACTGAGTATTGGCAGGAAATTACTGTGATATTTTGCTCATGCATATGGTAGAAAAGGACACAGGCAGGAAGAGAGTGGTGCAGAACACGATAAAAGGAAATATCAAATGCTGGAGAGTCACACTGATAGAATGTCCTGACCTTAACGAATAAACCTAATGATTGAATGGGATATGCAAATATATACTGAACTCTTAAAGCTGGAGTAGAACAACTAAAGCAAATTTAAAAATCCAGAAGACTTGTTCTGAAAAATTTTAGCTCATGGTAAATTGTAGAGGTGGTCTCATAACACACCGAATTTGCAACTGTTATAAAAAAAGTTCCATGTTTAGCATCTCCCAGTTTTATTTACCAAATTACATTGTTTTACTCTCAGAATTTGATTCACTGCTACATCAACAGGTAATACATAATTAGGAGTGCAATCAATGTCAATATTGAAATATATAAACTCATTAATAATAAAGAACAACTAACAGTATGAATATGAAATTTGGAAGGAATTGATAAATTCAGTAGGATTAAAGAGATAATAATAGAAAAACAAGGCTGAAAGGAAGCTCTAGGGCCCAGCTACAGGGCCTACTGTAAGAAGAATGCTGTCCTTGTCACTGTCTGGCTTTCATTGAAAAGACACCATTTTCCCCCACCACAAAATTTCATAAGAATTTTTAAAGTAAACTTATAAGTCCATATTGTCATGTGGATCTTCAAAATTTTCTCCAGAAAGAAAATCTAAGATTCTCTGAGCTGATAAAGATATAATTTTAGCCATTTGCCCACATTGTGTTTAATGATTGATTTGGAACAGATGTCCCTCAAGTTATCCTGTTTAGCTCTGGTTAATTCCCTCACTACTAAGCAATGATATTGAAGATGTTCATCCCTTCTTTTTATATTTTTTTTTTTCCACGGTGTAGAACAGCTCCAACACAACAATGTGTGTAAGTCTCAGTGTAAAATAAACTGATGTTTTAGGAAGTCCATAAGTATCAGAATGAATGACATTTTTTATCTGAAGCAAGTAGCAATAAGGCTTGAACACGATTTCGTTTTTCCTGTTGCCCACAGAAATTCACCCTGTACTCGGGAACACTTTTTTCTAATCTAACTTTTATCCAACCATCTAAGTTTCTAAGTGAAAATGCATGTTTTTACTGAAGAACATTTCTCTGGTTCTAATGTTTCAGCAAAAGCACCTTGAATTGCATTGCATATATGTGTTTTGAGTTGTCAAACTTGAAATATGTCTTCCCCAAATCCACTATCGGCTCAGAGAAAGAACCTCACTGAGTTTTTTAATTCATACCTTTTTGTGGTACTTTTCTATGTCATCTGCATAAGTATATATTTTACTGTTGAACTGTATTATTCTATTTCTAAAAAAATGTCCATTTTTTAAGTTTTAAGGCATACAGAACAGTCTAGTGTTCTAACTAACCAGACCAGTTCTAACTAACCAGACCAGTTCTGAGCTAATGTTTTCAGGAATAAATAATCAAAGTAAGGTGAAAGTTATTCTCTCTACACTGATGAAGACAGTGCAATCTTCTTCAAAACAACTGTGAAATGGCAATATAAGAGGTTTAAAAACAAAAAAGAAATAACACCATCGACTATGTTGGAATTAAATAGAATCAGAGAATAATAGAAGAGAATATGCTGAGGACAGGAGTGCACTTGTCCAGAGAGGTGCACAATGCACACACCACCCTAAAGATAACCCCTACCAACCAAAACCATGCTCTCTCAAATAGATTACTTCTTTGAAGAAACTTCTTGTCAGACAGATATAATCATATCATAAGTCCTATACTATCCTATCTGGGAAGATATATAGAAAGTCAATCCTCAAACTATAAACTATCCTGGAAGAAGGTCATAACATGAATCCCTTTTTCAAATTCTCTTTCCTCCTCTTCAAATAAAGCTCTTCCTTTTAAAAATGCTCAGAAATAAATTGCTGTGCACCAATACACACCAAATAAGGTCAGACTGTGCCTAGGCAAGAAATGCAAAATCTTACAATGCATTTCTCACACCCACCACAAAGTATGTTCACCTTACCCCCCTCTCACAGCACACTCAGAATGTAACCCACTTCCTTCAGTGCACTACATGCCATCATAAAAGCTTTGTGCATGAAATTAAACAACGGCTTATAAAGCAAACTTTCTCAGGGCAATCAGTAAGTCAGAAATACCCATTTACAAGGAGGATAATATTCTCCACAAGTCAATCATCTCATCTGACCTCTAAGTCTCTGACCTTTCAGCCCAGATCTGCAACAGAAATCTACAAAGCATCCTCAAAAGACAAGACTGAGAATGAAGATCTGTGACTACTAACATATGCATGCCATGGTTTTAAATTCTGGTTTTAAGCCCACACTACCTGGGTGCATTTCCAGATGCAGGTGATACAGTACATACTGATGTGGAAAATTGAGCTAGTTCCATCCTGTTATTAGGGTGACAGGGTATCATGCTTATAATCTACAGAAAAGGCAATATTTGCTAAATGTAACATTCCTAAATTGACTGATCTGGACAGCTTTAAGAACCCAAAAGTTTTCAGGGAGCAGCAAGGGCCAGCTGCCAAGGTGAACCAGAAGCCAGGTGTGATAACAGACTATGGCAGCAGTGTCCCAACCAGCAAGTAGGCAGGATGCAGAGCAGTGATTCCAGTTTAGAAGAGACACTGATCAAGAGCCTGACCAGAGTCAGACACAGCACAGTGACCACCCAGAAAGTCTGCAGCAGTGAGGCAGTCCAAGGCCAAGCCAGGAAGCCAAAACAGCGGGTCCAGGTCAGAGTCACAGAGGAGGGAGATTAGGCAGAGCTGTAGTTGCTACACAGTTCTGGTGTGTTATGGGCAGAGGCAGCACTAAAATCTCCCCATAAAAGAAGTTCCCAACAGAAAGAAGTAGCAGGCCCTCACTTCTAGGTCTATTCACAACAGCTCTTTAGCATCTACCTTTGCTACCTGAATTTGTAGAAGGGGAACACTCTCCAGTTGGAGAAATGTCAAAGAATGGAGAACTGCAACTAAAATCTCAATAATCAGAAAGGGAAATCTTGACCAGGAAGTCTCAGACATCCTTGTTGAAAAACTAGAACACTATGATGTAAACATTTCTGAACAGAATTGTGGAGTGGTTTAGAGAAGACATACAGAACATATTAGAAAACATTTCTTCTTCCTCTAAGTTTTACTAGGTTGGTTGTTTAAAGGCAAATGAATTGATAAAATATAATTGGACTTTTCATCAGCTTTTGATTTAGCACTGCAAGAAATTTTGATTGACTGTTTTATTTTCTAAATCTCCCTTTGAGAAGCACACTTAACATTGTAAAATCTTGCATGCGTACTTAAAGAAACAAAATATCCCGGTCCAAGAGAGCTTGGTTTACCTTTGACAGTTTTTAGAGAAAGAAATGCAAAAATGCACTTAGTGGAGAAAACACACATACATGAAGCACCTCAACTAAATCTCCTTGGTCAAAAATTTAAAATGTATTTTTTTTCTCCCTTTTTGAAACATTATGTATTTTTCTTTTTCACTTTCATTTATTTCACAGTTTTTCTGATGGACATATGATATAGTCACCTCACTATCACTTTCTTTAATAGTAAGTACAGTCTAGCAGGTGCTCGTCACAGGCACGCAACAGAGACATTCATTTTCAGATCACTCCTTTTAGATATTCAGCCTGCAGCCAGGTACAGTACAATATCATATTTGTATAACGGGAGGTTAGAATTCAGGATAATAAGACCAGTTGTAGTAAATATTAAGCAGAAAACAGATTTCCTGGGTAGAATATAGATAGCATTGTTGAGTGAGAAAGAGGTAAATAAAAAGCCATCCTCATACAATCAATAATTGAGGTCATGAGTTAAGCTGTGTCTAACCAGTGGTCCACCTAGTTCAATATCCTGCTTCTGGAGAGCCCACACTTGGTACTTCAAAAGAATGAAAAGCTATGGACAAAGCCCATCATTATGTGACTGAACATTCTTGTCTGACTTGTTTAAACAAAATACTTACAAACGCATGCTGATCTCAGCATGAGCAAGGGGCAAGGTTCAAAATGCTTCAGAAGTTGCTTGTCCCAACTGAATGACATTGTTCTACTGTGTGCTTTCTCTTCTTACCATTTTCCAAACACGAACTCATTATATGAGGCATTGCAGCAAATGACTGCACCTCCTACTGAAAAAAGCAGTGAGTGTCAGCAATCAGAAAGCCTTAAAGGATAGCCCCTCTTCTCTGCTTTTAGCCATATTGTCTTGGCACACAAGTTAGCACGCTCCAAGTTGCAAGCTTGGTCTTGTCAACATATCAAACTGGAGTGCTAATAATTAATAACTTATTCTGAGACAATATTGACAGCTGCTTCGCTTTATTACCAATGCCATCTGTGCCCAGCAACCCATAGTCTCCTTTCTACTACTTGTAAGCTTGCACTCCAAATGTTTTTCAGGCTGCAACAAGCAGAATGGAAATAACAGCTTGAGCTTCTTGAGGAATATCACCAGCCAACTCAGAGAGCCCAGAAGACAAAGAATATGATTGTAGAGTCCTACTGAGTTTCCAACATGAGACAGCTTTAGGAATAACATGCTGCCATATGCCCTTTTCCTACTACTGTTCACTTCCACTGCTTCTAAAGACCAATATCATGCACATGATGTTCAACTTGAACATGATGTTTTCCATTCTGAGCAGTACTAAAGCCTCAATAAGACTGATTAGCAGATAAAAATATCTGTAGCATTTCTGAGTCTCCATACTACAGTAATAATACTATTACTTTGATCATAAACCTCTCACTCTCCCAAGACTGAAGTGAGTCTGTGGCTACCAGACAAAATTAATAATAATGCTTGTCCTTCCTAACTGAAGTGCATTCCTGCACAAATGAGAAATTTCAGATTTTAAATGTAAATTTAGCACCACTCATCGAAGATGATTCAGTTTTAAACAGACACCTACCTACCAAAATTATTTTAAAAATTCTAAGAAAAAAACCTGAGAGTATTCATGCAAGCCCCTCTTGTGAATCAGCTCAATTGGGATGAAAATGCTGAGATAAAATGTATAAATAGACGGATAATTGATTGTTCTGTGCTAGCAATTTGTAAAAGAAATAGAAAAACTTTTAATTTTGGATGGCTTTTTAAAGTACACGTGCTTTTGATTTTTCTATAGTTCTACTTCAGGCATCAGTGGAATGAGGCCAGAGGTCTACCACTTCTCTAAGAAAAACTGTCTTGTGTCTAAGTGAATTTCATCACTTGCTCTTTTTAATTCAGAGAAAAGAAAAAGATAAATTGTGCTTTCTTCACATGTATGTATGTAAATGTAAAAATTCAAATGCAAACTCAGTCCAAAGCAGAAAGGTCTGGAACAGATGGCAGAAAGTCTTTAGAATGTCAGTCGAAAAGAGGTCGTCAGTGGCAGACAATAATACCTCCATCAAATAATAAAGGAAAAACTGTACAATGAAGAAGGAGTTTAGGTAGTTTGTTAGAGCACTTGTCAGGAAAAGACGGAGTAAGTGCTTCCTGGCTGAAGAAGGTCCATTTTTAACTATCCAAGGAAGGGACTGGGAGCTCAGAAAGCTTGTCTGCTTTTACCAGCCTCATCACTGATCTCATAAAATACACTATCTCTGCAGAACTTGCCTCTATCATATCTTTAGAAATGATAGGTTCAGTAGCCTCACTACTACCATGTAAGAGTCAAAAGTCAGCATGAAGAGAGGGGCTTCAGAAGGTTGGTTAGAGGCTGTAATTTCAAGGTAAGGGCTTTGCAGGCTAGGCTAGGCTGAAAAAGGTGATGAACAAAAATTACTACAAATTAGATGTGTGCAATTATCTCACACAGGTGACTTGCCAGGACTGATAACATGCTGGCAATTCCAACACAGAAAATTTTTTTAGACTGAATAAGTTGGCATCTCTGATCTTCAGCTCTCAATGAATGATCACAATTTCTGCTAGCACATGATTCATTGTGCTTCCTCAGCACACTTGACCCTTGATCATACCCATTAATAGTTAGCAGAAAGAAAAACAATCACAGTAACCCCACCTCCTCTCGTATCACAGGCCCAATCTCAAAAGAAACAAATCTAATGCTGGATTGTGTGTCTCTACCCATCTGTAACAAGACTGAATCCTGCAAAATCAGTGTCTTTTTCATAATGAGACATAATGAAGAGAGGACACACAAGAAATTGAGACGACGAGAGCTAACCAGGGGGTAAAGTGTGCCCAGGAGCTACTCCTCTAGACCCTGATTCTGGGAGTCTGCAGGATACTGCAGTGGCTGGTGAACAGTGTAAGACCTGACAGGTCCACTTTGAAAAAGGAGTCAAAGAAAGGCTCTTTTTCATTTGGTCATTACTCTGTCTGTCACACTGTAAAACACTGCTCCCCTAGATCAAGTTTTCAATACCACATACACAGTCATCAATAGTTCCCGTTAGCTTTTATAGGTTAAGTCCAGGGAACATTTGATCTTATCTCTCAATTCTCCATCCCTTTTTGCCATGCACAGCATAAAAAAATTTAAAAATCAACTCAGTCTTTCTCCAGCAACTAAAAGCATGAAAACAAATGTAACTGATTATTTCAATAATACTGAAAACACTTAGAATTAAGGGCTGAATAATCACTCATTCAGTAGAATTCTAATTAAAGAGTGAATTACATATTAACAACCAGGTAGAAATCTTAAGGACTGGGATTTTTTTTATTACTGTTATCATTGCTTTTGGTCTATTCTAAATACAAGGAGCTTTATTTATAAACTCTAGTAGTCTCTGCTGTACATACATTTAGCTACGTTTCCACTAAGTTATCCCTTTATTTCATGACATTTTCAGTTTCAGATAGAACATTTATACTCTCTCTTCAGGCACAATTTTAATGTCAAAACAGAAGGTTGTATCAATAGTCCTTAGAGCTTTAAATGTGACTTTGGAAGTCATACTGGGTGCCATGTATGAAAAAGAGAGTGTTGACTATATCTATATCTAGTCTACACCAAATGGTGTGTTAAGGATGCGTTTATTGAACTTGAAATTTGCCAAAGCACAGACTGACATAAGGTCCTCCATCAGGTGTCAGATAGAACAAACTGAACTGCAAAGATGGAAAAGAGATTTTCTTTTTCTTCTCATTTTAGTAAAAAACCCAAAGCTCTTTGACCCAATTCAATTTTTACCTCAAAAACAACAACTGAAAGAATTTCCAGGTTTTGCTGGAGGACATTGAGGAAGCCTGTGAAGGTCAGTCTGTCTTGGTTAACAAATATTGGATCAAATATTGACTGAATAATCTTCAAGTCACTATGAGGGATCTCTTCCCCGTATGGAGAAGTGTTCTTTAATGTGTAGAAAAGTTGGATGCAGACAAACTGACTAACTACCAATACATGACAGATCTGCAGGTATCGGACCTGACCCGTCTCAAAGAACTGCCCAGACTGGACATTTTGCACCTCTGCTGTCTTAGAGGCTACTTAAATCTGGCCTATGCTCAAAGTGCTTAGAAATTCCTCCTACCCTTGCAGTAGCTGATGCTTGGGATTCTTCTAACAAAGTACTCAGTGTCATCTGGCCTGCTGGCCATCAACCATGGAATACCTCTATGGGAGCAGATGGATTAGATGGAAGCTGCTCATCTAGGCAGAGCCTGAAGTTTATGGAAATAACATCCAAGTGCACCCTGGAGTGGTGTGCCCTGGGACTTGGCTCTGACTTGCTCAAGAGGCAGCCCTGACAGCATACCCAGCAACAAACTCAGCCACAAATGATATGGGTCATCACTTGATATGACTGTGTGCTTGATCTTAGGGCCAGAAAAGTGTCAATGCAGTGATTCAGATTGAATGCTTTCATTCTTCCAGCAGTTTTGGACTTGCTGAAATCTCCTGGGTTGTGTCATGTAGGTGGATGAAATTATAATAATGATAGAAAACAGATCTGGAAGAGACTTCAAAAAGGGATCTGATTCAAAGCAGAACTAACTGCTGTTTCCAGCTCTAAAGATTTCCCAGTCATTTTTCCAGTGCTTTGTTTTCCATTATTCCTACAAACAGAAAGCCTCTCCTACTGCCTAAATTCTTTGTCTTTTCTCACCATAAATGGTGCTAGTCATCAGTTGACTGTTTTTTAAAAATCCTGAGTATTTTTAATTTTCCCAGGTGGACTTTCTCTCTGACGAGAACCTTTTGTTAAAGTGACTGAACAGGGCAGGAAAGGGTAAATCCACTCCACATTTAAGAGCTCTAGATGGATCTCTTGAGAAGGGACAAGGTGAATAACAAAGATCATTTATTACAGTTTTTTTGTCTAAGCTGTAGTAAATATTTTTGTGGAATCCTACTGATTACAGCCACGGCACAAAAGTCCTTCTTACATCATATGCAGCTGGGTTGCATGCAAAAAGGGCAATGGCTTGCTTGCACTTTTTGAGCACAGTTTTCCAGTGCACCTCTGATTTGTAACTCATCTTGTAAAGGCTCTGAAATTCCTTATCTAGAAAAGCTTTTATGATCATCTTTCCCATAATCTATGCTGCTAATGCATCTATCACAGAACTTCCACCTAAAAATAAACCTAATGCAAATGCCCATATTTTGCATTATATTGTGAGGTACCACATAGAAAAAAAAGAGTCTATAAAGAACAAGGTGCCAGATAAGTCATTGGCTTATAGGTTGTGGCAATATCCACAACACTAAGTCCACCAAATGTAAGAAGCAGTGAATGGCAAACTTTGTTTTCTGTCACTCTTAGGAAAAGGTAAAATCCAATATATACTATGCAATATCACCTAAGATTGAAAGGATTTATTTATTTAAACTTTCAAATCAGCAAAGCATTTGAGAAGGAAAAAGTATTAGTTCACTGTAGAGCAGTCAGATAAACAAATCTCCCTTTAACTGACACCTATGCCAGCGTATTCAGATTAAGCGTGACAGAACCACTTGATGTTTTGGTGGTGAATCCTCTACATAGTTTCTTGACCCTAACCTATTTCAGCCACTGCTTGTGATTGTTGATAACTCCCTCACACCTGTCCAGTCGAAAATCAGCCTTGCCTGCCTTGTCAGTGAAGATATACGAACCCTGACCATGCAATTCCACCCTGTAACTGTTGTGTTTTCTGTTTCAAAAGCATTAACTGCTGTCCGTCACAAATGCCTATCCAAAGTCTGATATCATTTATTGATCATTTTGAAGTCTACGAAAATATATGGTAAATGCTCTTGGCCCAATGTTACATCTTTCAGCTATCCCTTTTATTCATGCTAAGAGCTCAATGCTGAAATTTTATAAGATCATAATACATTGCCACTGAACACGCACCTCTCCCATGTGCCGGAGGAAAGCACTCTGCAGAAGAGTTATTAGAAGATGCGTATCTGGGTCTCAGAGAGTCTAGGTCATTCTGGAGTATTGGCTTACTCTATCAGGGAAGGTCTGTTCCTCTTAGTAGTAGCAGCAAAATGTACTGGGTTAGTATCTCATGGAATATAATATCTAATGCAAGCGCAGTATAACTGACCAGAAGTAGTGGCAACACATATTTCATTCGTATTATCCCTTTACAATATCATTCTCAAGAAACTAGCATAACAGAGCTAGCATAACATAGCATTAACTACCTAGGACTGAGTGTGGTCCCAACTCACATTCACACTTTTGTTTAGAGTCTGAGATTATTCAAGACTAGTTCTTCTAGACCAGTTGGTAGTCAGAAGAAAAGAGAGTTCTACTTATAACCAGATATAATGATGGGAACACTACTAGGTCCTTCTAACTCCATTACACTTTGCTGCCATTTGATTAGTGAAATCCCGGGGCACTGCTGAGGCTGGATACATTTAAGCAGGAAACATAAGTACATATAGGTCCTGGTACCAAGCACATGGGCTATTCTCAAGCACATATCCACCTGCAGAAGCTGACCAATTCTCTGTATTAAGACTTAAATTAAAAAAAAACTCACTGCTTATCATGAAAGTAAATCAGTCCCAAGAAAAACTGAAACATTATTGTTAATCTACTGCTGAGTCAAAGGAATATATTAAATGTTTTTCATTTAAGATCAAAAACTGTACACAGACATCTGGAAAAATTACTAGTTTTATGCCAAGATCTTCTGCTCATTTCCATTGGCATGATGGCCTTTCTGGTCAGGATGCCAAGTCTGTAATAATCAGCAGAATTAAGGGCTCTCAACGCTTCAAAAGATTGAGACCTAATTGCTGCAAATTTTGTTAATGCCAAGGGGGAAGATAGGCATCCGGATTTGGGCCTTTGCCCCAAAAGAACAGTACAAACAACATCTATAATTATTAGACAGTTGTCAGGACAGTACTGAGAACTGGACTGTACAGAAGCCTGCCTTAAAATTTGATGAACTAAAAAAATTAATAAGCTTTGGGTTCAAAAGGTTTCCTTTAATGTGCATCAAGCATTTTCATTAAATAGAAGTAACTGCACAAATTTGCTATTTAGCAATAATGGGTCATATCAGAGCTGGCTATGTCTTGATCTCCTGTTGAGATGACAGCATGTACCATGCACTGGTCTTCTGCCAACACAAAACAAGTGTTAGCAGATTTATTCTTAATGAGCTCATCACACTGAAGTACCAGTTAAAAGGAGTAGGTCACAGATTATGTTTGTTTAGTTGTCCCCATGTGTTTTGTTAATTCAACACACAAATATGATGCTGTGCATAGGAATCACCTCCAATCCATCGTGCCTGACCAACCTCTGCACTGACATTTATAAGTTTTCTTTCTGCCTGAATTTGGGGTGCAACTCCAAGGTCTACAGAGTGAATTTTATCTGTACAAGGTTTGAATCTAGCCCTGCATATATGTACTTTCTCCTCTCATCATCTTTTCTGACCTCTTTCGCTACTGAAAAAAATGTTAAGCAAAGTTGGACTTTGTGGCCTTGGTTGGATTTGGTGATCTTAGAGGTCTTTTCCAACCTTAACTAATCAAAGTTTGAGGTAGGGAGACAGTTTCCAGCCCTATTATATTGGTACTTTCAGATCATATTTCTCTTTATGCATTTACCCTTCTCACACGTCTGCGTGTGGTAGAAGCCTCAGTCATGCAACCCTTTGGATTCAAAGATGATTAGAGCATGAAAGGAAGATCAAGAATGAGAGGAGACAGATGTAGGGATCTGCTGAAAGACCCACACTACATTTTTTTCAAGGTACATAAGAAACCTGGGATCAGCCGTTGGGTATTGTTACAGGACATGACGACACACACAGCCACACAGGCAGATATTAATGCCTAGAGAACACCACAATCCCTCATTCCCAAACCCCCACCACTCCGATGAACCATGCCCACCTACCTTTTGGTTTAATGCCTTTCTGCACAACAGAACATCCTTCACATGAAAGTAGGGTACTTGCTAGAGGAAGATCTTAAAGACCCAGAAGTTGTGCTGCATTTCTGTATTTTATTGTGTAAAGTAACGAGGTTTACGTTTTAATCCATGACTTCATTTCTCTGTCAGAAAATGCTTAGAATTTTCTATGCAGTCTTAATCCCTTTCTCCTACATGGGAAGACAGTATCCATTGCCATATTAGTAAGGAAAGGCATAGGTTAAGATGAAATAACCTTATATAACTATTACATACCAGTATGTTAATTTTCTTGCAGATGCATCATCTCCCCTGCTAGTCTTCTAACATCAATCTCATTTTAAATATTCTGTCTTGGATTTCATAGAAGAAGCAGCATGTGATAATACTGTATGAACACTTAACAGCAAATGCTATTTTCACTGAAATCAATTTTGTGTCATAGGCCATTAGGTACTTCATGGCAATGCAACATTTGAAACTACAAAAGCTTTAGTAGGGCATCTGGATTACACAACAGAATCTTCTCCTTGACAGGATATGCTTAAACTACAGCTTTGATGGTGAAGATACCTAAAAGGGCTTCTATACCTCTCTTCTCTTCAGTTTTGTTTATAGAGCTATCTTGGAAACCACAGCACAAACCGAGTTTTGAAGTAATTCAGCTTAAAGATAAGCCTTTCTCTTTTGTTTAGTGAAAGGGGCTGAATCCAGAGCACAGTGGTGTAACCCCATTAACAGTTGTACTGGCAAAACGAAGAGACAATACAGTGTTGCATGAGAGCACTAAGAAGAGCAGGAACTCCTTAAGCCACTTTTAGTGCTTGTAGTCAGTGCCTTGTTATTTCATACCTACCTAAAAACTTGTCCTATCAAAGACTAGCTCTTGCAACTCAAATTTTATTCAGTAATCAGTTTCCCAAGGGTTTGTTCTTTGTGATTTCAAAGGTATACAGAAATTTTACATGAACTAGGACTAAATTATACTCCATAAGGGGCAATTATTTGGAATGCAGATAAAACATAAGAAAAGGCTACATATTAGTGGTGTCAAAGCTGGCTTCTTTTTCAAAACAAGTTAAGGCAGGAAAAAGTTGGCAATATTGGTAAGTGAACCACCTCCAGAGCAAAAGCATTTCACTGATGGAAAGAGTCAATACACAATAACACACTTGTGAAGCAGTTTATGATGGCTACACAAGATTGAGTTCAGTAACAGTAATAACAGATCAAAGAGCATAGAAGTAGCATGAAAGCTCTTAAGATAAAAACCACAAATTCTCTCACCTGTAAGTAAAAGTTGTACAGAGAGGATGTTTTGAGCACAAGCTTTTTGTCATGAGAAAGCTGTAGCAGCAATACCAAGTGTTGCCTCTGCTTCAAACAAGATGTTTGCATCCAAAGTATCTGTGTACAATCTTCACTTTGGACACAGTATGAGACTTCATTATCCACCTCCACAGTTTTCATCATGGCTATAACTCCAAGTATTTTTCTACTTTCCTTCCCCAGAGTTGATTGGCTCAGCTCTCAAAAGGCATCTTTGGCAGCTATCAGTTTGCTCTCACCAAAAATCCTTTGCACAGACATCATGTCACACACTCTGTCATTACCTCACCTCTTTTCAGGTGCCCTAGATATTCTTTGTTTATATCTAACTTAATTGCAGGGACTGAATTAAAACAAAAGCATTCACTGCTTTCTTCCCCTCTGTATACTGAACCAATATACAAATCACTGCAGTACAAACATGGAGTCTATGTTTATCAAATAACTGACAAAAATTGAGGTGTTTATTCTGTCCTTACAAAGAAATGAAAGAGAATTTGACCAGTGTAGGAGTAGAAACTGAGTATTAAATTCTGCTTCATTCACTCAGTGCACCATTCGACCATTTATTATGAGCAATAGCTCGAGAGTACAAGAATACAGGACTCAATGCAGAAAAATGGCAGATCTGATCCACAATGTATGAAGTTCCATCAAGATCCATGAAAAATAAAGATAATTGAAAAATACTGGGTAGTGTAATTCATTTAATGTTTTGACATCCCCAATTGCCTCACATTACATCATTTCTGATGTGTTTCTTTAAGGCAGCAAGCTTTTGCATACTTGTTACGTAAATCGATATCCAAGTAATTAATCCTATACTCAAAGTCTTAGGTCTCCCTGCTGTCTTTTATCTGTAAACACATCTCCTGATCATCTCCTTTCTCTAATTGCTCTAAAGGTCTCAGGGGAGACATCATCCAGCTCCTTTTAATGCCCTTTATTTCTGCTCAAATTGTGTCAGAAGTTATGCTGTTTCTCTTACAGACTCAGTAATCAGACCTCTGAAGGGCACACCATCTTCTCTGCTTTGCTTTGTTTCTTGTTTTTGGCAGGTTTTGTATTCTATCAAGTCCCTTGATGTTTTCCAGGCTTATCTGTGATGCTATATGAATACTGTATATCCCTTGGAAACAAATAACCCCTTAATTCTGTATTTTTGTGCTATATGCTTCAAGATTTTTTCTGGAATATATTTACATTGTACTTTGAAATCCCTCAGGTTTATAAGATAACAACTTGAATGCAGAGTACAAGAACCTAAACACAAGTAAAAATACCTATATGAGAAAAGATCAGGACTCTGGACTGGGATTTAGAAATCTGGAATTACTTCTTGACTCACAGATTCCATGTGTGAGCATCAGTTACAGCTGTATCATTGTAAAACAGGAGTCTCCAAAGGGATAATGAAGTTCTGCCCATGCCCATCCTCTCTTCAAACCATCGCCTTGGACCTAAATTGAAGAGATTCTGTATGCCCTAGGGTGTTAATATATTGGCAGGATACTTGAACACCCAGATGTTTGAACACATTAGTCCTTGTCTGCTTCAGAAGGTATAGCCTAGATCTATATATAGTCTGCACTTGTAAATTTGCAATCTGTACTTTCAGCCTGTTAGAACTTCCTTGACCCAGTGGTGTAGATATAACACTGTTATCTTTTTACCTCTTTTCTTTGCCTTCAACATCTTTTTCATCTG
Organism: Lepidothrix coronata; assembly: GCF_001604755.1. NCBI lineage: Eukaryota > Metazoa > Chordata > Aves > Passeriformes > Pipridae > Lepidothrix > Lepidothrix coronata. Next base: position 5,020,739 of record NW_016690223.1, read on the forward strand.
TTCTGAATCATAAGCATTGGGATTGTAGCTTACTCTGTGTACGTAATTCTTAGTTAGGGGCAGATACACGTAATACTAATTAGGACTTTACAAAATGTTCAAACAAATGCCTTGTATCCTGCACAAATTCAGTGACTAGTTTTAGTATGAAAAAATACAGCCTCTTATGTTAATCAGCCTTTTTGTTACTACTATTCCTCAGCTTTTTAAAATTGAAGTATCAGCAAAACTTTTGTATTTTAGATTTTTTCAGATGTGGAATGGTCCTATCCCAATATGTTTACAATCAGATTATGTGACCAATACATCTGTTCTAGAACAAGCAGCTGTCACAAGTATTGAGGCCATGTTACTGAGAACACAACTGCGATGGGCAGGGCACGTCTCAAGGATGAAGGACCACCGCCTCCCTAAGATCCTGCTTTATGGTGAACTTGCCACTGGCTGCCGCATGAGAGGAGCCCCGAAGAAAAGATACAAGGACTCCCTGAAACAACATCTCAGCCTTGGCTATATTGATCAACATAACTGGTCTGCTCTGGCCTCAAATCGGGAGGCCTGGAGACACACCATCTATAACGCAGCTGTCTCCTTCGAGAACACACGCAGGATCACTCTCGAGGAAAAAAGGCAACGCAGAAAGAACCGTGTATTGCAGAATACACCATCTAAGGAGTCTTTCTGTTGTGCCTTTTGCAATAGGATATGTCTGTCACGTATTGGCCTCATAAGCCACCAGCGTGCCTGTAGCAAATGTGGATAGAGCCTTCCCAAATCTTCGTTCGCGAAGCCTAGCCATGACATGGCATGACATGACATGACATAACCTTTCATTTAGCAACCACTGTATGGCAACTCTTAGGAGTAATCCTTACACTCGTGCAGTGTACTATTCAAACTCGCTAAACATCCTTAGAGCTGTGTTGACAACAAAAGAATTATAGTCTAAACAGAAACTTGGTAACAATTGTGGACTACTCTGAATAGATCCCATCATACCAACATGGCAGGAGACACTCAAACAACATATAAACCTGCACTAGTAATCTCTTCAAGGCATCAGTAGTATCAGCATTTACATTACTATTAAAAAAAAACAGGGCCTCTTTAGCCCTTTGTTGATTCTCGTAACTGGGGAAAAGGGTTTAGAAATATATACTAAACAAGGCACTTGAGTCGCCTCACAGGGTCTTGAGGTCTTCGGTGATTGGCACATCACAACTCTGCCTTAAGGGACTTCCTCTGGGTACCCATTAGACAGTTCACCACAATGTGCCCTGGTACCATGGACATGGAGCAGGCAGCAGAATCTGAGTTCCTGGAATAAATTTCACTGATCAACCTAATTAATTTAAATTTATTAATGTAATTAATCCATTGCTTACGTTAATTTAAATGTCATTAATCAGTTTACTTCATTACTCCGATGACAGAATTGCAATGGGAGCCAAAGCAGAAAGCAAACAAGCAACCTGGACAGTCAAGTCAAATGTGAGGAGTTAAAGCTAAAATAATGGTATAAACACAGCACATTAATGTATTGCAAGGTCATGGTTGCTCAGTCAAACAAGGACTGCATCCACATTAGCCTTTCAATATTTTGTGAGGGATAATATATTCTGAGGGGATGAGAACTTGTCTAGTCCTGGCTGCTATGCAGGCATATATTTTGACTGAATTTAACCAATAAATCCAAAACAAGAAATGCATATTCCAGCAGTGAGTACAGCTTTTCCCTGAAAAGTAAGAAGTGATACTTTCAAAGAACAGTTAGTGGTCATTCCTGTCCCTGTCCAGCCTCCCTGGTCTATCCCCATGGCCCTGCCATGACCGGGGCTGTGTTCAAGCCCCTTCTTACTGGACCTGATCCTGGTTTGCTAGAGCTCAACCCTGGTCCTGTCTCCTAACCATGGACTTCACTGATGGCCTTGGACTCTGGGCTGACTCTGGCTGCATCCCCAGCCAGGCCTTCCTGATCTACAGCCTTCCCAGTGACTGATCAGAAGAGTTACAGCTTGCCCAGGATGGAGTCCCACTGCCCTGAAGGGGTGGGATGATGGTTTCTCCATGGATACTTCAAGAGTCTGTACAGTCCCTTTCCTGCCACAGCGAGTGCAGAGCAGCAGCCCCAGACACCTGCCAGGATCTGGCCACAGTAGTCTTGCTATGTGTGATTCCAGGGATATGCAGGTGGTAAAGAGGCAGGGTGACATCCAGACATAGTCAAATTAAGGGGCACTGGGGATACCCGGAGACTTCATTATCCAGTTTTATAACAATCCAGGTGTTTCTCCTTTAATGAGTCTATATTGGTTTTCCCATTCCTAGTCTTCCAGTGACTAGGTGACGCTTACTTGTTTGCTGATGTGGACTTTTGGGATCCCAACAAATCCAGTCCAGGGCTGTAGATTTAAACTAAGGTTTTGGTAGGTTTGTCTGTTTATTTTTCTTCTCTGATGGGATGCCTATCCCAACAATATTTGCTAAGCTGCCACCTTCTTCTCGTCTATCATCTGAGTAACAGGGGTGCAAACCTATGGTTATAACCCAGGAGATACTGTTGTTCTGCCATTGACTGAGGAGTGGAAATTGGCAGAAAGCTCCAGCTAAAATAGATCCAAACTCAATTTCCTTCAGATACCTTGGTTCTGTAGGAGCTGCACATTTGCATTGCCTGTTTCAGCTTACTTTAACTTGGTCTGTGCTCCACTGTAACTCCCATCCCCCTGTAAGTAGAGCTCACTCTCTTCCAAAATCTGTTTCATGTCTTCTACTTCAGAGTCTTCATTCTAGGGATTAAATTGGTGCAGCTGACTTTTAGGATACCAGTACACCCATTTAAATATTTCTAAAAGATGTATAGACCATATCTGCCAGAACAACTTGGTAACTGATTTGATTTAAAATCCAAGTCTCAGCACAGAGATGCTTCATATCTTCCCCATAAAATTGTCAAATAAAATACAAACAACTAAAAGTGGATTTTTTTCAATGCAAGGCACCATATTCTCCAACCAACTCTACACATTTGCCTTCTAATTGCTATCAATAAATTAAATGTGTGATCCTAATGCCTTGTGGATACTATCAAAACCCATTAATAAATCATCTCAGAAGTCAGGTAATCTGAATTTGAACACAAAGAGCAGATCTCTTAGGATACTGCCACCATTCTTCAGTGTAGACTCACACATTAAAGCTTTGGACAGAAATATAAAGATTTGTTTTCCAAAGCAGGTAGCCATAAATATGCTAAATATTTACTGTGATATCTATGTAATTTTTCATTCATTTGGATTGAATTCCACTCCTGTCTTGTGGGTCAAAAGCAGTCCAGGAGCTACCTACTCTGAAAAGTGGAGTTGTTGGTTCTTGTGTGGCCTCTGGTCTACACCCTTGCACTAACTGTAATCATTAAATAACTACATGGCAGTTTTCTGCACTTCAGTTAAGGATACAAAACTGAACCTCATTATTTTGTAGTCTAATATAATATTTTCACAGAAAATAATAGCTGAATATTTTTTTCCCCTCCTTATGTTTCCCCTTTTCCTTTTTTGGTCAAAACTTCACTACTTGGTTTAATTTGGAAATATCTGTTTGGATTGTCTTTAATTGTAACTAAAACTAGAAACTGTTTAGAGTTATACTTGTCAGAAGCAGAAATGTTAAAATCTTAATTAGTCAAGAGTTAAAAGAAGATTGAAATTTGGATGTGGAAACCAAGGAACAGCTTCATCATCCAGGTAAGTACCAAGATTGGTTAGTCAGCACTTCTGTACATAGCATTAGTGATCTTGATAACACTGCCTTCTCTCATTGTAAAAGGATGATGAAATTGCAGCTGACAAAGTACACAGGTAGTGGGAGCTTTAAGTCTCACTTGTAACAAAACTGAAGTCAAAGAACTGAGGTACTTTGAAGACATGAAATTCTCTGTTCAGATATAATTCTGAGCAGTGCATGTTGCCAGGGGCTAGAGTGAACTGTGCGAAAGAGGCAAAGAGGAGATCCAAGCTCCATTAGGGCTTACATTCTCCATAACTGCAGAAAACTGGAAAACATCCAAACAGCTTTGTGTGCTGTACCTGCAAGGAATACATGATAATTGAAAACATTATACATATTATGTACTTGACAATGAATGATCCCCAAGTCATTTGATGTTGTTTAGCAGCTTCAGCTAACTTAAAGTAAGGAGTCTGTTTATGACATTCTAATACAGAATCATGAATTCCAGGCAAAATGAAACACAGAGGCTACAAAAACAGCAGCAGAATACAGAAGATTTTGCAACTGAGAGGAAGCCAAGGAACAAATCTTGTTATTTCTGGGATTCAACATTAAAGAAGGATCAGCTCACGATACCAATATGATCCAAAAAAATGGCACAATTAGCTGTTGACAAAGAAAATAGGATTTATGTAGCACAGACAGCCACCCAGCCCCATAACAAAGTGGTTTAGGGTACAGTAGCATTCTGGCAATGTAGATACGAAAAGAACTTTGAAAGTGAGACCAAGTGAGAAGCACAATGATCTACCCACATTACTTACAAAGACCTTTTCCACCAGAGAAAAGAACACTCCTTTTAAGAGTGAACAACTGTTGTCCATCTCACTGCACAGTAGAAATCCAAAACAATTAAGAAACAGTCTCAGGATGTTTATATGTATCAGAAGTAGTCTTATGTTTTGTCTTGTTAAAGAATTAAAATTTTTTTTGTGTGTTTAAAAATCAAGCTCTTGTTAAAAATCCCCACTGAAATTGTCTAAGATTCTAAAGGAATGATATTTAGAAGGCAAGTACACTTGTATAAGAAAAAAAATGTTGTGATTATTATATCTTAAAACACTGCATTCAATCCATCATAGTGGATAAAATAACCTACAATTTACCAGCATACCAATAGCATCTTTAACAAACCAGGTGGAGAATCTACAAGCACAGCTGAAAAGTTGTTTGGCATGTTTTATCAGGATTGCTCATGAATATTTATGTCACATATTTAGACTAATGTAAAAGGCCACTGTCAAGCAGAAATCATGAGTCAGACCCCAGGAGCCCATTCAAAGTCCCAGGCTTCTTTTTTGGTTTTGATATTGTTTACTTTGCACCTTTCAGTCATCTGGAAATACAACCCTAGGCTCATCTTGCTCTGCCCACAGTACAGATGGCCAGAATCAGCATCTAAAATTCAAATTGCATTTGGTAGACACAGGATGGATTAGAGGTAACTAGGGCCTCCTTTTGTTGCAGTAATTATAATTCTGACATGATAGAAAGTTCCACCACTTTTGAAGATGTTTAGTTTTTATTTCTAAGGGAAAAAAAACTCCACCAATGACTTATTGTTCTCTCAAACAATTCCATATTGACTCACACTTTTTTATAGCATCCATCAAAAAAAAGAAAGTTCTGTATATTCAGTATGGTGTTGATCTTGAGTATTGAACTATGGAAGGTGCTACGAAAAAAGAGCTTGTGTCATTGCCCCAGAGATAGTTAGCAGGAAAGATACTTGTGCAGCAATGCAGAGCTGTGCAGGGAAACAAGCTGGGTAGATTGCAAGTCTGGAGATAACCCCGCTGACATCATTAAACAAACAAACCCTTTCCACTACCTGAGCAAAGCCGACTCTGGAACAGAGAAGATTAAAAGTTTAGAGACAGATCAACAGGTCAAAACTAGTGCTTTATGCTCCAGAGGGAGCAACTTAAAGCACTTCTATATGGCTACAGGGAATCACTGGCAGAGCTTCTATTACTATTCCGTTCCAACCCATGCTTATGAAAAAAGATCGCAAGCCAGTCCTCTTTATCTGAAGACTAATGCAGTGGAAAGCAGCAGGAATATCCAGTCAGATGACTATATGGAAACTATTTTGAGCAGGACAGCAAGCACATACTAGCCAGTCTCCATGGAGGCGCTCCCTGACATTGTTTCACAAGCTGATAGTTGCTGGCTGCCTTTCCATCCTCTGATTTAGCTTAGAATCATACAATCATAGAATCGTTTAGGTTGGAAAAGGTCTTTTAGGTCATTGATTCCAACCACTTACCTAACACTGCCAAGTCCCCCACTAAACCATGTCCCTGAGCACCACATCTACACATCTTTATAGCACCTCCAAGGACTCAGCCCTGGGCAGTTCGTTCCAATCTTGACAACCCTTCCAGTAAAGAAATTTTTCCTAATATCCAATCTTAATTTCCCCTGTGAAATTTGAGGCCATTTCCTCTTGTTCTGTCACTTATTACTCTCAAAAAAAGACTGACTCCCACCTCACTTCAACTTCCTTTCAGGAAGTTGTCAAGAGTGACAAGGTCTCCCCTGAGCTTCCTTTTCTCCAAGCTAAAACAACCCTAGCTCCCTCAGCCATTTCTCATAAGACTCATGCTCCAGACCACTAAACCACCGCTTGCTTAGTTCAGCACCATCATGGCCACACGGCAATAATGGTCACTAGCATCACAAAAAATAATAATGGATCAACAACAAATCCAATCAAAGTAACTGCAATGTCTCCCAGGCACCTTCTAGACAACATACCTCTGAGCAATCTCTCCTTAAACCAGCACACACATTTTACTTCTCCCTGACAAAAGACACTTGTGCTGTTCAGTTTTCACACAGGAACAGTTGGTAAACAAGTTCAAAAGAAACCTAAATCTGCTTCCATTTCTCCACACAGTTTGGAAAGCCATGCAGTAATCTTCAAGTGGAGACCAAAACTTATGAGGTAAAGGAGTTGCTTCACCACAATCCAAGCCTTGCGTACAGAGAACAAAATTCTAGCTGTGCATTCAGAAAAGAAATGATAGCAAATTAAAAGATAGCAGAATAATGAAGGGGCAGGAAGCTCTGCTTGAACATTGCATCCCATCTAAGCATTTTCCAAAGGTGTTCTTATGGGTTATTCACACTGTATTTTTATTTCCCCAGTGAAGCACAAAGAGAGGCGGAAAGGATAGTATATAGGATAATAGTTGTTCCAATGTGAGAGCCTATGGAAAATGCAATGTTCCAGTCAACTTTAATCTCATGGCTTTTGAGAATCACAGTGAAAATATCTGTACTGTCACTTCTATGTTCCAAAAATGACCACTCATTTACTTTTTCTGAAAATCTGTAATATATGTTATGATGGTTGAGCTCAAGTAGAATCAGGGAAGAAATGTAAGGAAAAAAATGCAGTTATGTGTTTAGTATTCAGTGTTGCTATAAATATTCCTACCTTACATTGCTTTTCTAAGCAAACTTTGAAAATCTGAAATTCAGTTGAAATGTTGAAGTTTTACTTCACTTCTCACATTTTTTTCTAATAATGACATTGAAGGAAAGCAGCACCTTATGAATCATCTGCAGTGCCAAAAAAAAAATGGAACAACTGCTGGCATTTCCATATTTCATTGATGTATAATTATGTGAAATGAAATGACAAATGCTTTCATGTAAAGCTCCACAAGGGAGAGACTGCATATAGATATATCCAAGACAGTCTTCAAGTTACTGAACAGACTCATTGGTTGAAAGAACAGACTTTATGTTCCGACTTTTGTTCACAAACAGAAATGCAAAGACGTTGGTTTTGGTTTGTTTATTGTTAAGTGTTTTTTACCGTATGTGAACCTGATGTGCATTCTTTGCCAAAACCCAGTTATGAAGAAAAGTAGCTACTGAAGAAGCAGCATAGAACATCTAGAACTTACAGAGAGGTACAAATCTGAGCCAGGTTTGTTATCTAAATTACTTTGCACAGTTCTGTTAAAAATACACAGGAAAAGAGTGAGTTCCATTCTCTAGCCCACTACAAAAGCAATGCCTAAAATACCTCTTTAAATCTTTTTTGCCTGTGAATGATTTAGTTCCATGGATTAACAATCCTAGAAGGCAACAGCTTCTGCATAGTGCAGAACAAACAGCACCAGCCAAATGCAATGTAGAGAAATCTCTTTCCCAGCCTGTGAGTATGCACAGATTTCTACTTGGAGATAAGGATACATGCCAATAAACAGAATAATCTCTTGGTGTTGATCTAAACATTTCTTTCAAAATATTCAAATGGAAATGATCCATTTGATCTCTTGCAGCACTTACAAATAATGCAAAGGGGAAAGTTTGCATAAATCTCAGAAATAGACCTGTCTATTTTTCAGTCAAAAGCATTCTGACATGCTACTGTGGACTGTATTTCATGATGAAACATGCTGTGCTTTTGGCAGATGATGGCTGGTACCCATCTGGCAAAACATGAATCACAGTCAGAAACACAGTCTAACTCTTGTTATGAATTTAGGACAAGTCAAAGCTACAGAATTAAATGAAGCTTTGAGATTTCCCCTCGATGATCTGGTCTTCTGAGCTTCGGTATGTAAGTTCAAGCCCATGTTTATCATAGGTTGACTTAAACACTACTAGTAAACATTGTGGCACTCTTGAGTTTTTAGCAGTTAGCAGAGATAAGTGACTACAGGAAGAAGAATGGAAAAATCATTGCCTCTGAGTTTATGCAGTAAGTGGAAGCCCCAATTTGTTTCTTTAAAGCCAAAATTGGCCATAGAATTATAGAATAATGTTTCCATATTATCTATGGGGTTTATGGCCTGCAATTAGATACAAATGTGAAAATCAGTTACTTTAAATGGAGAAAAACCGTGCAAGTTCCCACTGGTTTTTTGATAAAGCTTTAAGCAGAAGGAGTTGGCTGCCACAACACATACCTGAGACAAGTAACAGATGACCAGTATCTTTTTCAGCTATTTCAAATGTAATGATCTTGTGGTACATTTTTAAAGATTTTTTTATCCCATAAAAAGAGATCTTTTTTTCTCTTTACTATTTCCCTGGTTATTTCCATAAATGGTGATATAGCAAAATCTGCTTTTATTTGCCACAAGAGATGGCAACCTGATTTATACAAGGGAAAGATCTTGCTTTATCCAGTAAACTTATCCCCTGAGTAATATCACAGACTTTGTAAACATTGTATTAAGTAAAAAAAATTGGCCTCTCTTCATACTATATCATTTGCTTGGTATCTCAAACACAAATTTAATTTCAAACCAGTTGGAAAACTAGGACATTGATGCAGAAGTTAATAGACTATTATTGGTCTGTATTTTCACTTTGGCACATATTTTTAAATTTTAAAAAGTGTTCCTCATTCTAGAAGTGCAAGTAAATAAGAATGTTAAAAATTAAATACTTTTTGAGTTATGTGTATTAGCACCACACAGCAATGGCATGTAGTCAAATTGTATTTATTGCGCAGTAATTACACAACCATAAATGTTTACAGAGTGTTTTGGATATGATGTCTTACTTCTACTTAGAGCAGACATGCTTTAATCAGGCAAGGCATGTAACAGAAAAATGGGAACTGGAACATGCTGGTCAAGATCTAAACTTTCTTGATGGGAAAACTCAGAGTGAAAGTATACCCTACCATTATCCCTACACAAAGGGACCCATTCTTGAATGTAGTTTGACAGCCAGTACTCTTTTAAAGAAATAAGACTCAAGCCTAAAATGAACAAAATACAGAGGCAGTTTACCTTTGCATATTTAATAGGATATTTACTCTAACTTAACATAGGCCCAAACTGGCAAACAGATTAAGCTAGTTTTAAAAGGATTAGGACCAAACCTTCAAAATCGAAAACCAATAATTTGGAAGCCTGAAAGTATTTTGTGCATCGCGACAGAAGGAGAAAATTTGTTGCAGCCAGGATTTGCTGTGGTGATGTTCAGAAGCTACCACTAAAGAATAATACATGGATCATTATTTATATAGGTTGAACTAAACACCAAAAACTAAAAGTCAGCAGAAAGAGATTCATAACCTTGAACAGAAAAAAAGATTTGACTCCACAGGACTTTACCACTTGAACTTTTACACCCAGATGGACTGAAATCTCTAGGTCCAGAGAAGTTAAGCTTATTCTTTACTTGCTCAGCTGGGTATTTGATGTGGAAAGTTAGTTGAGAAGGCTGCTACTTTCTCACATGCTTTTTTCCCCACAACAGGACTAAGCTATAGCTTAGTCATGCTATCCATGCAGAAGACTAAAGAAGTGAACTTATATGTGGATCTTCAATAATTAATGCTTCAATTTTGCTTTTTTCAATGAAATGGCTAGTGTGTTATTTGAATATATTATTGTTGTTCTTACCCATGTGTTACTTGCATTGCGACGTGGGTTTAATTCTAAATTCGTTTTCTAGGATTTTCTAACTGCCTTATTCCCTGTGCTCTGGGGCTGTATATCTGAGAGTTTTAAAATTCTATTAAAACAAAAATAATTGGCTGCTTGTAATATTAGAGTGTGCCTGTAGGTATAATCTAGTACAAGTTCCAAGCCCTTAAGAATCATACAAATTAAAAAATGCACATACTGCTAAAATCCTCTGAGCCACTCCAAGTGTTATAAAACAAAGCTTTACAACAGCATCTTAGTATACACAACAACTAGCTGAAGTCTCTTAATATTTTTCCTAGAGGTTTAAAAAATAATTAAAAAACAAAAAAGCTATAATTTTTCTTTATTGTATATCTTTTCCACCTGTAGGTAAGGGGCAGCAAAGCTACCCAGGGGAGCAAGGTGGAGCTCCCTGAACAGAGTCATAGCAAAACTACATTCTTTTAAAGGACTTTTCTTCAGCAAAAGAAGCCTAGAAGATAGATAGGAGCAAATAAAGCTGTTTCAATAAAAAGAGCTCCATGAAATGCTTGAATGGCCCTTACTAATGAATAAAGCTCTCTGGGATGGAGCAGTAAGTCAGTAAAGCAGGTGCTATGCTGAGGGGCAGACACTGGAATGTAATTGCCAGTTAGGTTGCCTTTTTTTGCCCATTCAAGATAATCACTTCAGTGCCCATAACGCATCTTTGTGGAAGTTATTGCCACAAATCAAGAGTTTTAAACCCTTTAGCAACAGCTGAAATTGTTCAGTTTGGAGACAGGAGGGAGAACACTGAGGAAATATAAATAGCAGAACAGAGGCAATTCTGTTCTGTTACAGTCTTTGTGAGAAACAAATGGGCTGACCTGGATTAACAGAGCTAATATTACACAGTGCTTCGTCCTTCTCCAGTAGTTTCCATCTGAGCTTCAGCATTTCGTTGAGGGAGGAGAACATTTATTTTCCTTTTGTGTTTGGAGAGCTAAAGAACAAGAAATGAAAGTGATTTGTCCAAAGCTGTACAAGTTTCAAAATGAGCTGAATACATAACTCTCAAACCTGGGTTCCCTTTCTCTAGCCTCACCAGCACTTGCAGAAAGGTAACACTGGTATTCTTTTCATAGTACGTGGAGTGTTTAATTAACAATAAAAAAATTAGTTGATTGTTTTAAGAAAAAAATAAAATCACAAAAAATTTGTGAGAAGGGAAGTGTCAAAGAATTTGTTCATGCTAAATAAAACTAAACTAAAACATTAATTTCATATTGATATTTATGTGTATAAGATGGGTTTATTTAGGCGCATTTAGTGTTGGTTTTGTGATGTTTTTAAGTGTTTAAACCGGAGAAAAAAAGCTGATTTTTCCACTGAAATAAAACAAAACAGGTACTTTTTAATTAAAATCATACTTGGTGCATAAAAGTTGTCACTTTCATATTTCCTGCATAAAAAAACAACACTCATTAGTCCTCAGAAGTTGTTGCTTTTTTATTACAAATTTGATTCAATTGTAGCCTTTTTTTTAAATAGGAAAACTTGCATCATGAGAAGGACGAGTGACTTGTGACATTGGCTATTTTGTTTGGATCCATGCTATAAGTAGATGGGTAACTTACTAAAGCACCGTGATAGTGCAGTTCAGCAAACAGTCTCATCCTAGCTTTGAATATGAAGGACCTATAGAGCGAGATTGACATTGGAAGTCCTTGCCATACACCTAGTAATTTCCAGAATCAATTCACCTTAAAAAAACTCTCCAGAATAAAGCCCCACTAAAATAAAGCCTCCCTCATTCTACCATGATGTCAATCCTGTTCACAAAGGCAGAGAAGTAATGCCTAAAGGAGCAGAGAAAAAAAATCCAGAGCAATTTAATTAGAGGTGAGCTAAGAAAAGGATTTAATTGTGCCTCCAAGGCACATAGGTTACAAAACACACGTGCCCCTCTGCCTCAGTTGCTTACAAATTATAATACTGTTTGTCCAATCCCAGGTTTTTGCACCCTTGGTACACCCCTGGCCCGGCCCTTGGCAATTGGGTCTGGAGTCATTTTCTTCATCATCTTCATCTTCCTCAGAGCACAAAGGGCACACGTTCACCCAGTTCTTGGCTGTATCTTGCGGTTTAGGCCAGAGTACAAGTGTTCTCAAACAGAAGAGGCCTATCTGAAAGAGAAATCTGAATATTCTAATGGAATTTAGGGGTAATTGATATGGAGAGCATGGAATGGGGTAAAAGGGTTGGGATATGTGTGTAGTTACTATGCTAAGGGTAAGGGAAAGGGTAAAGGAATAAATGCTGCTGCTTCTAAAATCTGCTTCTGTTACATAACTACTTATAAAAATTAGAAAAATGAAAAAACTAAAGAGACCTTAAGGCATCAGAAGCAAAACTTGTGAACTCAAAGCCACAGGACATCTCTCACCTTCATATACACAAACCTCTGCCCCAATATTTTTGAAATTAACTTAAAGTTAGCTATTAGTAATTTCATATTTTGCTTTCTTAGTCTAAGTTAATTTGAATTTGTGCAGATTAAAATGTATCATAGGAGTCTCTGATAACTCCAGGTAAAAACATCAAGCAGGATTGAAGCTCTGACAACAGATTAATCCTTTAAGAGCCAACTCCTACTTTCTTTTTTTTTGTTGTTGTTGTTTTATTTGTATTTAGAATGGTTTAATTACTGCTTCTTGGGGAGAGGAAAAGATTTTGCTACTCTAATATATATTAGAAGACATGTACGATAAGAACTTAAATTCTATCCCAGAACTTCTCTTGCAATTTGGGATAAATAATTTTACCCTATATTTCCATTGCTTTGTCTCCAAAATGCATGTACCTTGCATGGATTTATCAGCTGTGGGGAACCCTACTGAAGAATCTATTTTTAAAATAAAATAAACCTCTTAAGCATTTATTTGATTACAGCAAAAGAGCTTGTATGTATTCGTATAAATTCCCTGTGACATGTGCTCATCTCTTCTGTGTTGATCAGAGCACTGTACATGTGTGCTTTGTTGATACTTATCATTGTATCAATAATTCAGTTAATCCAGATATTTTCTTAAACCCCCATTTTTCTTATCAGCTGCTACTCCTCTTTTATCTGGCACCCTGCTGTGTGCATAAATACTAATTACTGGTCTTCTCTCTCAGCACCTCCATACCTTTCAGATGCGATCAAACTTCTGCTGTCCCACGTTTCCTTTCAAAGCATAAGGTGGCTATTTCATCGCAGCTGAAATCTTTGCTCGCTCTTAAAACTAAATAATATCCTTCAAGTTTGGAAATGAAGAAAGTATGACAATGATCAGCGATTCACCGTGTGGGATTTTTAAACACTTCATTTTCGTCTTACTTGAAGTATTTTATGCCTTTGAAATAAAGAATTTAACATGAGATGAATTACCTTTCTGCTTAACAGCAGTGTGTCTTGCATTAATGATCAATTACACCTACATCAAGAACAGACTTGAACTAAGAGAAATAGGATTTAAACTCAAAATTACACTGAATAGAATTGTAGCACTTTTGCACCTCTTTTCACTTATATGAGAAGATCTTGCAACTGATACAATAATTCTATATTTAACACAAAGTAACATTTTCTAAGTTTACAGCTGGACTCAGAGCTCTCAAGGGTCTTTTCAACACTAAATGATTCTATGATTCTATGATTTTTCCAAGAAAAAATGTTGAGTAGTGTTTTTTAAACCCATGGCCAGCTAATTATTTCTGGGCAACAACCAGAGAACCCAAGAAACTAAGCTTTTGGGCTTCTGCCTTCAGTTTTTCCTTAAACTTATGTTAATTTCCTCATGTCACTTGGTGTGCCTCTTTTCTTCTCTGCAGAAAAAGGACAGTACTTTATCTTTGTCAACACAGTCCTGCAAGTCCTACTCAATAGTATTGGTAAATCGCTCTTGGTATCTTCAAGTACAAGGCACACAAAATACTCTAGTCAGCAGTTTGCTGTCACACAGAAGAAATGTACACTGCACTTCCAGATGTCCTTTAAGATGGACAGATTTCAGTGATTTTTCTCCCCCATTGAATCCCTAAGTGTACTCATAAAATCATTAAAGTGTTAAACATTTTCGAAACATTGTGGCTTTCTTTCTCTAAACACAGTTGGAGTCTTTATTTCCTTTTTAATGCAACAATGCTTGTCCCCTGTTCAACAGTAATCTGGAAAAAAAAAGCCAGAGATATATTTTTCTGAGAAAGTAAGGACACAGAGAAGTATTATAAAAGAGATTATTAAACTAGGGGGAAAGGAGGTTCAGTGCAATTTTAAATTAAACATATTAATTACTTTTTTCATTAGAATAATAAGAGTAATTTGATTGTTTCACAGATTCCTATAGGAAAATGGTACGTTTTATCCTACAGCTCTTTCAGTCTAATTCATAAAGACAATACAACAAGCAATTCTTCAAAAATAAAAGATCTTTGTAGAAACTACCCAAAAAAGTAGCAGAGTGTCAATTTTTTCTTGAGCATTTTTTTTGAGTTGATAAACTTCAGTCCAGTACAAGGCGCTAGATTCAACACAAGAAAGCCTGTATGAGTCTAATTGGCCCACGATATACACAAGGCTAGATGGAATGATCCTTCCTGGCTAAAGAAAACTATGAATACATCTTATCTCCAGCATTATGTATGGATTCAGTAGCAACATTCTTCCTAAAAACTCACCTGAGAAGACATAGCTCCTCCACCTTTTAATGAAATTTTTAACTCAAAAATATTTAGCACAGATTTTCACAATGACAGACCACTTAAATGAATGGGTTGTGATTCCATACCTTCTAAAGCATCCCATGAAAAAGGTCACCTCCTATTCCCATGCTGTCAGCTTAATAATGCAACCCTTACTCAGGCAAAACTCCAGCTGTTCTCATGCAATAAGGCCTGAGTGGGGAAAGTGACTCGTGGCCCTTCTGTGAACAAATGGACATCTACATTTCTTTCCTGAAACAGCAGGCTGCACAGTATAAAGTGGATGCATTATCAGCCAAGTTGACAGTTCTGTCTGTCATTATAATGAAAATTGTTTGGCAGCCCTAGAAGCTATGATGTCATCCCACTTACATGATCTGAACATAAGTCTAAATGCCAGGTATCTGCCAGGCTGACGACCATTAGTGCTGTGTAACAAAGCCTGTTTCTGGGAAATACACAGGAAAATATTTAGTTGTACTAAGATATCATTCAGATCCGTTAATTATTGAGACTTTCTTTTCTTTGAAATGTATGTTGCCTTCCTGCTTTGAATCAGGCATTGAAGTTTGGAAGAGAAGTTGAGGGATTTCTCTCGCAATCAGAGTGGTGGCCTTCATGGACCTTACAAAATTTGTCATTTAGCTAATAAGTCTTTGAAAAACTGAAACTCTCATGCTCAGCAAGGACATATTTTAGCAACCTGAACTTCCAAAAGCCCCAGCTCTAATGAAAATTTTCCATCCTCTTAGGGAGTCTTGTGCTGAGTCTCTGTCCTGTTCACACTTGTGGGTTTACAAGAAGGAGTGTTTAGACTGCATGTGCACCCACAATATACCTGATAAAGGCATTTCCATGGGTTCATTCACCACTACTTTTTTGTAATACTTCAGTGATGTGTTTGGACAGATTTATATTCTGCTCCTTTTTCCTCTAGTCACACTGGTGAACTAAGATGGTACTCTCAATACACGGTTCCTGAAAGACAAAAAATCTTAATTTAGAAAATTGTTAAAAAATTAAACATCTTAAAATATTACTGCTCCCACAGTTAGTTACCACTGGAATAAGGAAGAATGAGATTACTTTAGGGACACTTGATGAATTCAGGGGGAATGAACATCTAAGGGTTTCACTATAACACACACACATTTTGGACAGACTACTTGGACACTCTTTTTGAAAAACCAAATACTATTTTGTACTCTCCCATGTTCTTTATTTATTAAATGGATAATTTATTTTTAATAAGTTTCCTGCAGATGCGAGTAGTGATGACATGAAGGATCACTGAAACAAAGAGCATAGGTGGGGTTTTTCAAGTGTCCATATGCAATTTAGCCAGCATTTTCAGAATCTCAGCCTTCTTGTCTCCAATTAGCAAGCACAACAACAGTATTATCGCCATTAAGATTAAAAGGTCTAGTTGGATGGTGAAACTACATTTTCAAAACAGTATTTTGCTAAAACCAAAGCAGTCATATGCCCACTTGTGTGAGCAGATGGAAAGCACATCTGCTTTCGTTCCATCAACGACCTTATTTTAAAGCAATTAAATATTCTTGCACAGTATGTGTGATGTAAGTAGTGGAGTTACATGCAAGTGCACCAAAACTGGGAATTAAAACAAGTGATTAATCAACAGACTGATTATTTCCATTGCTTAAACTGAGAGATATAAAAGAAGGAAATCATTACTACAGAAAATAAACTTTTTTTAATGATTTACATCACAAAAAAGATACATTAGAGTTTTATTATAAATAAATATATCTATATAAGCTTGAATAAATCAGTATAAACTTCTGTTATTTCTTACAGCCTAAGTCTTGCAACTTCACATGTAAAAACCCAAGACTCACTACCAAGCCAGAGCACCATAAAATTCCAGTCTTCGGGGAAGAGCCAGATAGCCACAATACTCATTTATTTTTTTTTAAGAGTATCAGTTATTCTCCACATATATGAAGTGCTCGGGATCTGGTCCTGGTAGGGGGCAGCCCTTGTGATTATATACTTTTTATAGAACAGAAGTGCTGTCATGTAGCCAACAAACCAACTACACAAATTTGACGGTGGGAGGTGAAATTTTATTCTCTGTGACAGTGAGTGTTTAAAAAACAGCTAATGATACTGCCCAAGAGGTAGGAAGCTAGAAAGAGAGAATCATGAAAGCATGTAAAATCTTGGACCCTTAGTTTTTCATTTAGTCTTGCTTTTCTGGGCCATTTTTGCACAATGAACACTATGCAGCATCAAGGATGAAGAATTCTTATTCTCTTATTCTCATTGCTACCTTTATCTATCTATCTCTAAGACTGAAGAGGAATTTAGTCAAGTTTTCAGTGTATTTAGTGGGGCACAATGCACCTCCTGAGATAATTAATAGCATCACAAGAAACCCTTGTAAAAACATGTCTGCTTCTCATGCAGAATTCACTTTTCCCTCAGTATAGTTCTGCAAAGAGTGTACTGAGCACTAAATGAGTTTCTCATCACCCAGGGCAAGGTCAGTGAGACTGTCACTGCTGTCCCAAGCAGAATAATAGAGCTATCAATAACAGTTAGATCAGGGTTAATAAGTGGAAGATAATGAGGGGGAATGGGAGGTCACATTGAAACACACTGCAAACTGCTTGGCTTACAAAGGCGTTCTCCAGCAAGGCTGGCTCCTATTTCCACCTTGTTCATAGAAGAATCTATTTTTTACTATGCATTTAAACTGATTCAATCTTCATCAGATGTTCATTTTCCTGTCAGCTTCAGGCAAATAACAGCCAAATCCTGCTGCATAATTGAGTTCCTGCAGTTCAGAAAAAAGTCAAAATGAGACAAGAACTGAGTGAATATTGTAGTACAGATCACAGAATCACAGAATCATTAGGGTTGGAAGGGAACTCTGGAGATCACATAGTCCAACCCCTGCTGGGAGGGCAGGGTCACCTAGAGCAGTTTACACAAGAACACATCCATATGGGCTTGGAATGTCTCCAGAGAGGAAGACTCCATAATGCTCCCTGGGCAGCTTGTTCCAGTGCTCTGCCACTCTCAATGTAAAGAATTTCTTCTTCATGTTGAGGTGGAACTTTTTGCATTTTAGTTTGTGTCCATTACTCCTTTTCCTGACACTGGGCACCACTGGAAAAAGTCTGGCAGCATGTCCTTGACACCCACCTTTGAATATAAGTATAGACAGATTTGTCTCAAGTTCCATTGGTTAAGAATGAGATGAAAATATCTAGATTTTTTTCTTTCAGTGCATTGCACAAAGACAGATATTTCATCCTCACAGCTATGAAAACCTGAGATTCCAGGGGTCTACTTTGTCTTGCAGAGTACCCTTGACAAGGTCATGGCAGACATATCACTCTATGGTGCACATATTTGTATAGCCCAACACCTATCACTTTTTTTTTCTCCCTGAAAAGTCAGTTAAATAAAACATTAGATTTGGATTGTGCTTAACCTCTGTATGTTCTCCAAAAATGCTGGAGAACAAAAGTGGAAGAAATAAGTAAAATAGAAATAAGAGATAAGGGGAAGAAATAAGTAAATTCCTGAGTCTAACACTCAAGAGCCTGGAGTGTTTTCACCTTTTCAGAGCCCAGTAGCCCAATCCAGTGCAAAAGCAGCATGACTATACCATTACCTTGCAATCACCAGCACTCAGGTAATACATGTGCTGCTCTGCAAGAGCACAGGAAAGGTCTGTGCATGAGCCAAATGTCCCACCCTTCAGTTCTGATCCAGTCCTTGGATCTTGCCAGAAAGACCACTAGCTTCAACCACAGCTGTAACTAGAATTTCTAGATTGGCTGAAATGTTACAATACACTACTTGTATGTGCTTGCATGAAAATTTTCTGTAAAACATTTCTTTTCCTTTAGCTTCTGAGTGCTGAAATGATTAATCTAACAAAAACTACTGGGCTGAATTGGGCAAACTTTAATGGATTAATTGCATCCATGTAGCAATTTACTCACAGAATTTCTGTGGACTCTACCCAAAGCCATTTTGTGCTAAAATGTGTGGCTTACCCTGTACCAATATGTGGTAATTAAGACTGGCTGCTGAGTGAATAGCAGCTCTACTAAATGAGTGTGAAATCCCACACAATAGGTTGCATTAACACAAACCCCAGTCAAAGCCTGTAACTCTCTGTACAGACCACTGTCTCCCAATTTGCCAGATAGATTCAGGCAATTGCCTTTCCTGCATGACTGGATGATGAGGGAGGCAAAAGCATTATAGGGCTGTAAGACATGACACATTAAGGAAAGACTGAGAAATGTTACGGTGGACATTCCAATCTCTAGATATAGAGACTGACTTTTCAAACTCTACACATCTTTTCATCAAGATTTGGACCAAAACCAAAAAAAATAGCATTCTTTAAATCAGCACTTGACAGTAATGTGTTTTAGTCTCAGGATAGCATAATTGGACACTATTAAAAAGCATATCCACACACTGTTCCTTGGTTTAGTTTTATGTTGCTGTCTGCTGCAGCTAAATGTGTCTCTTCATTTTTAAGTGTGGTTAAACTGAGGTATAGAATTATTGCTGAGGTTGAATCAGAGAGACAGAATTGGAAATGGCTCCCATATAATGAGATGTAAATTGTAATGCTGAATGAAACAAATTGTTATAAAGTTGGTTTTCACCTACAGTATAAGAGAAGCTTATGAAAAATAGTCCATTGTATCTCCTCTCTCTCAGTACCTTAAGACTCACGTGAATTAATATTTTACCACACTTGACTGCTAGTGAGAAATTCTAATATCTTACATGTCACTATACATCACAGCTTCAGCTAAACAGACTGGGACAAAGCCTTCTTCCCCCAACATCTCTCCACCACCACTTTTTTATACTATCAGTGTCATTGTGAGTATCAGGATTATCTAAGAACTGCTCTTTGGATTCACATCCATCCGACCACAGTTTATTCAGGTAATGAAAACAAATCAGTTCTCAAAAAGGAAATCTTTCAGCCTCTCCAACGCTCTCCACACACATAAGAATAGTAAGAATTTCACCAAAAAGTTATTTTGGTGGGTCAGTCTCAGTGCTGCACTGTTGTTCAGACTCCTCGTTACTGCATTAGCAGTGAGTTCCCACAGACACATACCCTGAGATGAGCTCCCTTGGTTAGAGCATGGTTGTAGTTTGATCCCTGTATGGGCCATTCACTTAAGAGTTGAACTTGATGATCCCCGTGGGTCTCTTCCAACTCAGAATATTCTGTGAAATCTGTAGAGTATCTCCTGCATGACAGTCAATGCAGAGGCAATAGAGGCCCAGAAATAAAAAATAAGGTTGGCAGTTGATTTATAAGTGGAAAGGAGGATCAAGACCTAAGACGTGTGAATACAAAGAAAACAGCACTCCCTTCACACACTAATCCACAGCTAACACGCTGCTGCTCTTTGCATAAGTGCAAATCAGCAGTATCTTTTAGGAAGTGTTTTAATCAATGTGGGGATAATTTACTTCTTTTAGAACTACATGTAGTTTAGATAAACATATATGTCCCAATGTGGATTCAACCCTACCTATATCTATTTAATGAAGATAATTTTCCTCACTTGAATATTTTCCAGTGAACTTTCCTGATTCTCTCACATCCTGACAATTGTTCATGCAACATGCTGAGCCCTCCAACTAAAACCTGACTCTCTCCTGCTTTTATACTATGTGGTATTCTGTCCTGGTTTCTTTGGCTGATAAGGACACAAGGTTAGAAGCACCAGCTGCATTTTTCAGGACCTATCTTTGGTAAAATTTTCATACCCAGGTGAGATGTAGCTAGGTTGCTGATTCTCAATAGCTCTCAAATTAAAATAACAAGTCTTTCACAACTAAACAAATCAGGGAGAGAATTCTACATTATAACAAGATCAGTGTTGCAATGCAACTCCCAACAAGAATTCATGTCTAAATCTGCATAGACCTGCCAACTAATTACTATGCTGATGAGCAGTCTTTTAAAAAAAAGAGACTATAAAGCTGATTCAGACCTGGCTATCTTCTTCTTGATAATGCAATACAATATAACACAAGAGAGAAGAAGACTTTATATATCTATTCCCAAAAGTTTTGAAGTCTAGAACGAACATGGAATGTGCATTGGATAGTCCACAATAAACAGGTAACTTGATAGACTAAACCTGTTGTCATCACGGTATGTTTTATATCATGATGTTTCTTTTTTTTTTTTTTTTTAGGGAGAAGGAAGGAATTAAAGTTTTACTCGCTGGATAAAGGAATTTCTCATAAAAGCATAATGTGGTATGTGGGCTCACATTGCATCTCCTGCTTTCTTGAAAACATATCTGACTACATTGCATCAGTTCTTTTTATAATGCACTTGCAATTTGAAAGTCATAAGACTACTAATAGAGAGCATATAAGCAGATGCTTGCATATAAAGTCAAACACACAGAGACCAAAAGGTACTCCTACACTGAATATCATCGGGGGGGGGTTAACAGTCTGGTATTTTAGCATTGCCAGAGGATAATAACATCCCCACTCTGATGCCAGGCAGCTCAGGAATTCTCTTCTACACCCTGAAAAGGTCACTCTGCAATATGTTTCTCTTCTATTTCACTGCAAAAGTGGATTTCCCTCAAAAAACCTTTCCCAAACATGTGCTCCCTCACCTCAATTTGCATGGTTCTAGGACTGAATCATCTTTGGCCTTACACCAGGCTTATTCAGATAATCAATGGACCTTTCAAACAGGTATCTCTTTCCTCTTTACCACACTAGTCCGGATGGATTAGAATGACAGCTTGCCTGCCCCCAGGGAAATTAAACTGTCGATTCTAATCCTGTAGAGATGTAAGAGGGCACTTCTCCACCAGCTCTCTCCGTGATGCTGTCTACACAGTTAGAATCTCTTCTCAGAAGAGAGAGAAGAGCAATCAATAGTGTCTCTGAAGAAGATGCCATCGCCAGCATGGTAGCACTTAGCCACTGCAGTGAACTGCACACTTCTGATTAAGACGCCCAGGCAGGGGCCGATTGATTTGTCTGTGCACAGCACACTAACCACGAGACAAACTCAGCAGCTTCCCTGCTCTATTGCCCTCCACCTTCCTTATGCTTCTCCTCCTCATAAAGGATGGACCATACCGGTGAACACAGTGCTTAAACCCACAGATTGGCAGAAGAAATGCTGATAGCTGATGTTACTCTGTGATCTCAGTGACTGAAGTAATGAAGTGCATGGCTACAACTCCTGGAGACAGATAAGGAAGAGATAAAAGTGGCCTGTTAGATTACACTTAGCCCATCTCCCTGAAGACTAGTATAAAACAGTGTGTTCTTTAAAGTGACTAGAGCAATTCCTCAGGAGACTATTCCAGACCCTAGCAGGCTCCATTGTTGGTAACAACATAGGGTGGGGGGGTTGTCTCTTTTGCTTGGGCTGACTACTGCTGCCACCACCAATTAGGAAAATTTAAGGATATAGGGCAGTAATTTTGGAGCAGTAGTCAATACAAGATTGATTCCCCCCATCATTCACTCATAGGAACAGCAAACCTGACCCTTCACAGCTGTCTTTCCAGCACAGCACAGCAGCTTCGTTTTTTTCTCCCTCACCCTCTTTTTCTCATAACAGGAACAGTTCAGCCACAACTTTGTGTCAACACTTCATCCTTCTGGGAGGCAAAACTCAGGTTTACTGGCATGCTGAAAAGTGCCAGAGCATCCTTGCCTCTTTTGTTCTTAACTTCTTTAAATCTGATCACATCTTAGAGATAGCAAAAAGGAAACAGTTCTTCATTGCAATCACTTCTATGCCACAAACAGTTGGTCCACATGCAAATATCCACTGCACCACTTAAAACCAACCAAAGTTCTCAGAAAAGCACTTAAACAAAATCTAGGTTACAAGTGTCTAGTTTGTTGTCCTCTCTGTCTTGATGGATGAGCATGTGTGTTTCCAGATCTCTCTGCAATGTACTCCTCAGATGCAATTTCAGATGCAACTTATTATTAGCCATATTTTTGGCATTACAGTTTTGCATAGATTTACATCTTTCAGAGACTGTGTCTGATTCCTTCCTACTATACATTTCAGATTCTTCTCCTTCTTACAGAATAACTCTGAGCATGTTTCCACATTCATGGCAGTGACACCGCTATCTATGGAAGTGATGGGTTCTTTGCAGGCTCCTTTTAAAATTGACCTGCCATCTCATATTTAATAAATGCCTTTGTGCTTTAAGTGCCTATCAAATCTTGTTCCTGTAGTTCAAGAGAACTGAAAATGATCAATATAGTCCACATGCCACCTCTCTCTCCTTTTTCCTTCAGCTTGAGTTTTTTCTTACTTGCTTTAGTAGTGTCTCAAAAAAAACCCCAGAGGTATGGGCTTTTTGATTGTTAGCATCTGGACTTGTTTTAATTCTATGTGTTGGCAGTACTTGCAGATTCCAATAAAAGGCTGATTTATTTCACTTTTTAGATCAGCAATGTCTGTGTAATGTAAAACCAAGTTAGTGCAACAATTCACTTGACACTATCTCTTTCCAATTCAGTACATTACTATTTATTATTCCTCTTTCTGTTTTCTCCTCCTTAACCACACTTCAATCCATAGTTCCATAGCCTTCAGTTCATACACAGAGCTAATTCATATTTGAAATAGACTTCTTCAGCAATTAGGGAAAACACAAAGAAAATAATGCTACTGATTTCTGTAAGCCATAATATGAACTAAATCCAGAGGCAGAGATACATCTCTATACCAGTACTATTAGAATATTAAAAAATAGTCTATAATTATACCCTTGGGAGTCGTCCCATATCTCAACCACCAGGTGGCAATTTCATCCCATTATATGTTTCATTAAGTACACAGTGACCTAAATGGTGTGGAAAGATGAATGTGTTTTCAGTTGATGTAGTCTGTAGGACTGAGATTTCCATGGCAGGCAGGAAAAATGGCTTTTCATCATAGAGGAGAGTTGATGTCTTCACGTAAGTGAAATAGTTCTTCTTCTTTTATTTTATTTGTGGGTAGTCTAGTGTTTCCCCATAATCAGAGAAAATCCCTAGCTTCTCATGTACGAACTAGCACTATGTAAAACTTGGCAATCAAAACAGAAGTCCTGACCTCACTGAGGTTATAAGGAACTTATCTCCCATTCAATATGGGTTTTGATCAAGCAACTAAACTAAGTCCTTTATCAGCCCCTTCTCAAATGGAAGTAAAACCTCACTTTTTTGTATTACGGAGGGTTTTAAATTATTGCATAGATATTCCCTGACCCTCAACTTTTTTCTTTGCAAACACCATATTCCCTGAAGTCTCTGACATCTCTCTTCAATCCCAGTGATATTTGTCTTCATCTTTTCTCCTCAGTAGATCTTCTATATCTGGGAAGCCACATCAAGGAGTGGATTTCTTCCCCTGAATTATTCATTCTTGATCTTTTCACACAGCATAACAAAATAACTAATGACATACTTAGCAAGTCCACAAGGCAGCAGTCAACCGTTCTGTACTGAACATCTCACATCCACCTCTGATTTGTGCCCATTTCCAAAAACAAAAGGACATTACAAATCCAGAGACAAATAAGCTTTGTTCTGTATTTGGCAATGTCATTGGGTTAAGTTGCTTAAAATTACTAATGATATGTTTCCTATTTTGTTTAAAGCATACTATCAATCTATGTCTGATTTTTGCATGTTTCATATTGAAAACTATATGGCTGATATCAAAAAGAGAGAGGACTCATGTTTTATATACATCTATATACAAAGCTCTACTTTGTATTTAAAATATACAGACATTTTAAATCATTGATACTTGAGTTAAAGCCTGTATGTGATCTGACTGTGTTCAGCCGCCAGCTTTCAATTCTCTAACAGCCTGGAAGGGAATAATTAATATACCTCTTTAATATCAGTATGGAATTTTTGATAAAAATACTACATACCTACCAATGAAAGGGTACAAAATAATTTGCATCTTTTCAAATATTTTTTTAAACAGGAAAAAGGATATATTGATGTAATGAGGCTATTTTCAAACCTTCAGCAATTTACAGATGATTCATTCTGCACTTCCTGAAGTGTTCCTGATCAAGTTTGTCAAGCAGAAAAGTTGTCTAGGAAGCTGTGTTCTGGTAGTGATTACACATTTTCCACTGCTGCTGAAATAGTCAATATTTTGGAGATAGTAAGTTGTGAGGTTTATGTATTTCCCTTTGCTGCAGATATGACTTGAGGATTCAGTTCTCCCCATGCATAAACTGACACTGCAGAAAACCAGCTTAGGGGGAAATCTCTTATCCTCTTTTTATATTACACCCATATTTGAAATCTGAAGCCTTTGTGTATGACCAAGACTTGGGAGTCAAAAACGAAAGCATTTTTCCTACTCCATTATCACAGAAATACTGTCACATCAGAACAGACTAGTTTCATTTTACTTTGGCAAGTTGATCAACAAGCTTAACCTTTGTTTGAAATCTCTAGGGCTTTCACAAAACAAGTGCTGTGCTGGTAGCTGAAAGACCTTGTCAATGTATTTTTCCAGTGGGGCTATTACACAGCACCGACTAAGCATGCCCTTCTCTGGGAGAAACCCAACAGACTGACAAGAATGTTTGTCATTTCCTTAAGACAACTGTACGTTTTTTGAAAAGTAAACTTAAGATGATTAAACCTGTATTAGGTTTATGTGTCAGGGGTTTTGTAGCAGGGGATCTGTGAGAACACCCCAGAAACTGCCCCCATGTTGGACAGAGTTGGGACATACGGTGATTTTAATTTTGTCTCTGTTTCTCACTATCCTACTCCATTTTTAACTGGCAATAAAGTAAATGAATCTTCCTCGATTGTTTTCCAGACAGCAGAATGTCAGCTTGGACTGTTATTTCAGAAGCTCCATCACCACTGTCTGAACGCCCACAGAGCTTTCATAGAGTTTGTTGCTCAGGTACAGCCATGAAACCCTGGCGACTCAATTATTGACTAGCCTACTTGTAAAGATACCTTCACTTGAATGCAACAACTCCTTGAAGGACAAGCAGCATCGTGGCTCTAGAAAGACATGATTTAGTGGTGAACACTAAATCCCCACTGGGGACATTGATTAGTGGTGAACATGATGGTGCTGGGTTAACTGTTGGACTCAATGATCTTAGAGGTCTTTTCCAACTTTAATGATTCTATGACATGCCAACCTGACAGCCCAGACAGAGCTGGGAGAAAGCAAAAATGAAATTGCTCCATATTAAATAACCTTCTGTTTAAATGAGTGATGCAGTTGGTCAGTGTCAACTGCAAATTTATCCACTTCCATTTTCTCAAAATCCAAGAACCTACTGGTGCCTCTTACATCTGCTTCGGGACACACAGGTTTGCTTGCAACCACTGTCAGTTATCTCATGAACCAAGACTGATGAAAGCACTTGGCAACCAGCTTAGTAATTGAGAAAACTTACTCTTGGGACAGCTGCCTGAAACAGTTGTTACTACATTCATGAAATATTATGTCTGTAGCAAGAATTGCATTATAAATCCCTTCAGCTTCAGACAGATGATATTAATTTCTTCGCACCAGTGTCAAATCAGTGGAGAACAACTACTTCCACATTCCAAAGATCTGACACTGACAGCTGTACAGAAGTGCATGTGCAGCTGAGTCTTCTGTCCAGTAACTAAAAGTAAGATCAAAGCATGTTCACTAACTGGGAGGAGTTTGCCAAAGGATATATTGAATTTGTCTTGTCTCCTGATCAGATGTGTGCACTATTCACTTATTAATACAGGGAACTTTAAAGCAGAAACAAACTTCCCAAGAACTTAGTCAATTTCTGTTTAATGATGCTGTATATGAATTTTTCGGCACTAGTACAGAAAAGAAAATACTTTTTGAGTACATGTGAAAATGGACTCCCACCCACCACAGACTTCATAGGCAAATTGTAACACATAAACCCTGATTTCAAAATGCTTTTGATTTGTAGTGGCATCCTGCTTTTCCCCCCAACCCTATTCTCAGAATGCCATTTTACAGAAAGGCTGTGAAATGCTTACACAGGAATACCCTGAGAAATACAGAATATTTCAGTCTAATGTTGAAAAATGTCTCTATTTCATGGGGTGATTGCTTTACATTTTTGCTACTTCACAAAAAGAAGAGTTGCCTTCAGAATGCATTTTGAAAACATATTCTCATCATTTAATATGAAAAGCAGTAATGGTGATGTGATTTGTAAGTATAAATAAAAAATATGTTACAGATGTAGAAAATTTACTTGCACTAAATACATATATTATATACACTTCCTCTGCTATATATACACTCTAGGTTATAGAGACCTTTTGACAATCTGGGTCATTTTAAAACCTGTTTCAACAAACCCACTCATGCCTCTGCAATTATCACATTCTTAATAATAATACATTGCTGCAATCTTGTGTTATTTTTAGACACAGATATCCTCTGTTACAACAAGGAGCATGCTAAGAAAACATGCAAAGGTTTATATAAACAATAAAATAATTATAAAAAAAAGACAATTTTTACCCATTTAAAGCTTTTAGTTGTTATATTTGAGAATTTTAGTATGTGGTTGACATTTCAGGTGTATTCTCAGCATTATCTGCACATAGCAGAACATGAGCTCTTCAATCAGACCAGTGCTTTCACACAAATATTCCCATGCTTCATAAAAGCATCCCCAGAATCAGGTGGGTTTTAACAACGCAGACTAGATTCTGAAAGTCAAAACAAACTAAATTTTGCATATTACAACCATTAACAAGTGAGCCCTTCACTATCCAGAGACTAAATGTGTCTGTTGATGCATGTTCCTGAAAAGACATTTCTGCCTAAAATGTGTTTCATGCTGTACAAGGTTTTCTGACTTACAAGATAGGTACTAAATTTGTTATGGATGTCTATTTTCTGCCTGTTTCAGACTAAAAGTATTGACTTTTCCTTTATCCACATCATCCTGCTTTAAATGTCAGACACCTCTGAAGCATAAAGAAGCAAGTCCTATCTTTCTCAAATTCATTTAAATACAGTCTTTAGAAAACAGCCTTCAACAACACAGCAGCACTGCTGCAGCACATATGTTCTCCCTCTTTGGCTAGAAAAGCCCCTCATTCCCTCTCTTGTGATTGAACACCGCATTTATTTTGGACTGTGCACCCATTTTACTGTTTTGCCTTAAAACAGATAAGCAGAAAATATAGCAAAATTTAGTAGCAATCTAATTTACACCCCTTACTCAACTGTTTCACTGCCATCGCTCCTTTTCAGAGAAAGCTTTCCATTCCTCAGACTTTTAATGAGGTTTTTACCCATTTTTAAGGACTCCCTATTTTGAGTCCCATCCACAGAATGTTTCTTGTTAAGATGTCACAGGTTATTTCTGAAATAGTTGTTATTCAACAATATGAGAGCGAAGTGCATGTTGCTTTCTCTGTTGGGGGGAAAAGACTGGATGAGTTCCTTTAGAAGGGCTTTCTTTCTTTTCACACAGCTGGACATGTTTTCCTTCAGTAGACTCAGGCTTTAAAGCAGTCTGTTCTTATATCTTCATTTTATGCCCAGCAGTAGCTCTTTTCAACATATAAACCACTAGCCAGTCTGACGAAAAGGCTCTATTCTTAATCTAAAAGCTTCTAGTATAAGAATATCTAAATCCATCAGCAATTAGCTACAATGTTTTTGGGAACATCTTCAAAATTTTCTAGGAGTTAAATGCTACCAGTGTATATTAATTTCCTTGTAAGTGTTACTTGCATTGTTACCCCAGGAGGTTTTAAAATGAAAGCTATAATTTCTGTTTAAATTAATGGTAAATATTTCTTTCTATATTTCTTTCTTTTTTTTTCTCCTTAGGACTATGTTCTGGACTAACAACTTACTATTCAGTTGCCTATGATGTAGATTTTCCCAGTTTCATAACTTTTGTAAGCAGCCCACAACAAATAATCTACAATAACTCATATTTATTTCACGACCGGGGAACAGCTGGCTAATCAAAACAAAATATAAGCCCTCCACAGTATTAATAAATGGATATTTATAAAGCAAGTCTTTATACAGAATTACCAACTATTATTATAGTCTGTTCTGCTTTTGGACCTAACAATGTTCCCTTGACATTATTCAGTACTTTTTTCATAGAATAAGTTTTACCAAAGTTGGTGGTCCCTGTAAATTTTCAGGAAAAGGGGTATTTCCATTGTATACAAATTTGCAAAATCCATCAGACTGCAATTTATCTTTTTGGGCTTAAGCCTCTAACCACGAATACCACTGAGCTGATGATTTTTCTGAAAGTGTTTTTGTTTCTATTGCCTGGTAGTGCTCTTCCTAACAATTGGCACCTGCACCTAACAAGTGGCTCTCTAGCTTTTTTAAGATTGTTTCCCTTAAGAACTGCACCATAATCTGGGACTGAATTGTTCAGAACTGCCAAAATTGATTTTTCCTGACTCAGAGTAAGACCTTTGCTTTATACACACACCTTTCTGCCTGAAATTTACCCATACTTTTTCAGTCCCGCTGACACACACAGCATGATGAGTTGATTTTCTGGGATCTCATTTATGAGTTCTTTTAAATAATCACCCGCTGGGTTCAAGTCTCCCTTATGATTCGTGAATGTCGCATCACCTGTCAGGGTATTGGCAATGATCTTGCATTTTTATAAAAAAGTGCTAAGTGGTTGTAACCAGGGTGAAATGGTCTATGAAAATGTTTTTATTACTGGTGTGTAACTGTCTTTGGCAGTTACAAAGGCAGGCAAACCATTTCATCACATCTATGATTGTATAATGAACCCTGGCAATTACTGAGAGGGAGAACATTTACTGGAGTCAATGACAGTCCTAAAAAAAAAAAATACTTATTCTTTGGCCACATTTACTACATGAAGAATTTTAGAACAATTTTGTAATCTGGCATCTAGTGGGAATCCCTGATTAAACTGCATGATTAAATTCATCCACCATTCTGACCACAGAAGTGGAAGGAGATGCCACATGTGTTAAACCTATCAATTCTCAAAATAATGGAAAGAAGAAAATGTGTCATCAAAGTTTTGGAATCTCCTGTATAATAATCACTGCTTTTGCTGACAGAAAGGAATGGAGTATCAAAAAAATAGGAATAGATGTCATAACCAGCTTGAATTTGTAGCACAAAAGGATATTACTCCATCTTGCAGCTAGTAGGCAAGGGTTGTGACAACCATACCTTTTTTAGAGAAATCTCCAAGTCCCCACTTCAATTCAAGCCATGATGTTCTGCTTGTGCTCCCAGTGGGTTCTATTGGCACCTGGCACATTCTCATTTCTTGAGATAGTTGGCCTTCTTCTGTGTAATATCCTACATCCCTTCAAAGTTCACACTCTTTTTTAGAGTAAGAGGAGAAACAACCATGGAAAAATTAATACTTGAAATTCTATTGATTTCATGTTTATTTAATAATCTAAAAAAGACTTGCTCTCGGTTCATCACCCTGAAATTCATCAGATATCTTAGGGTTTTTGTCTGCATTACACAGTAGCCACTGAAGAGATGGAGAGGAATACCTGTTTGCTATTCCTGCTGTGAGGAGGATGTACTATAATGCTCTAAGAACATTAAGCTGTAAAGAGTAGTGAAGATAGATGCCTGGGTCTTGTACTGAAAAAGATTACGCTGTCATCTTAACAATACACATTCCCAGTCCCTTCTTTTTACAAAGTCCTTATATGCTAGAAAGGCCTGTTCTTTGTGTAAGTCAAAAATTTAATTTCAGCACATTCAAGATATTCCCCTTTTTCTTCCCAGTACATAGATGTCAACTCTATAGCACCTCAGATTCTTTCCAAGCACACTGACATAAGCTCAACAAAACCTCAGACTAGGTAAAGAACTGCAGATCCATGAAGATCTTCATAAAGTTCAAAATGTGTCACCTGTGTTCCGCAAAAAAGTCATCAAGAATATTCCTTTCTACTGAAATCAATCAAGGAATCCATCCCCATGAGCTATCGGTGCTCATAATGCTTACTTTCACAGGTATGACTGGTTGTTGCATAAGAAAAATAACAAAACTTTTAATTTGGTTATCAGACACTTCAACACCCCATGTCAAACTACCTGAACAAACTACAGACAAGGCATGTTTGAAGCAGTTCTTGGGTGCTTTTTCAAACAAATGGTATTCAACTCTGCTTATGCAGTTACAGGTACACCTTTTTGTGTGTCTGGCATGACTTTTGAGATCATTTTACTCCAAACAATTTTTTTGGCATCTGGACCTCTATAATTAAGGTTACTGGTAACCTAACTAAAATAAGTCTTGGAGTATAAAAATATTCCCCTTTTACAGAACCACTGTGTTGTTTGAACCAAGGATATTTTCAAAACAGAGCTGTGGTGCCAATTGCTCTCTCTTATTTTTTTGTCTGGCTATTCCTGTATCTCCAGCAGCTTTTTTGATGCTGCTGCTGTTTCTGCATCCATTGGTATCCCAATAGCAAGACACAGGACAGCATAGAAAGCACAGGACACTAAAAATATTATTTGGATCTGTTACATGCTACCTCTTTTTTGTGGATAAACATGTCAGAGAAGACAACATTTACATCTATGCAACTGTTATAGGTTATAAATTCCATAGGGGAATTTTTCTTCCCCTGCTCTACTCTAAGAAAAAACGGAGTGAGTGGGGGGAAGGGAGTCAATTAGCTTTACAAAAGATCTGGCTGAATTCCTCACTGATGGCCCATCAGAGGCTGGGGGCAGAGGGGAGGAGTTTTGGGAGGGCGTGGCTGGCTCTTCTCAGAGGGGAGAGGGGCAGATGGTGAAGTTCGCTCTCGGAGACAGAGATGGGGATCTGCGTGCGGGCATTTGGAGAGAAGGCCTGGAAATTTTTCTTTCTGGCTTTCCGTCCTGGTGAGGTCAGACCACCGGACTCAGTCAGCTCACACACTGCCTCGTGACTCCAGCTGGTACCTACTGGGTTTCCATCGGAGAGGTCTGTGCTTGCTGGGAGAGAAGGGAAGAGCCTTGGAACACCGTCATCTGGGAACAACAAGAACTGCAGGTCCTGCACCTCCAGTGACCCAACAGCACCCCCTGCAGGCCACGATTAGGACTGCACTAAAGGACAGAGAAGTGTTCATTCAGACTTTTTTTCTAAGACTGCTGTCTAGTTTTTTTGTGTTCTGTTACTGTTTTTTGCCAACATACATATATCTTTTAATAAAGGGTTGTTATTTCTTCTGTTTTTTTCCACACTTCCTCGATTAAAGCCCCTTAATTTTGAATTTACAATTGCTGAGAGAGAGGAGTTTGGTCTATCTCATAACTCATCTTCTTTAGCAAACATTCCAGTCTCCTCAGACTGAGACAGCAACCTCAACTGGAACGGACTGAAGTTGTGTCAGGGAAGGTTTAGGTTGGATATTAGAAAGAGGTTCTTCACCCAGAGGGTGGCTGGGCACTGGAACAGGCTCCTCAGGGCAGTGGTCACAGCATCAAGCCTGACAGAGTTCAGGAAGCATTTGGATGATTCTCTCAGGAACATGGTGTGACTCTTGGGAATGGTCCTGTGCAGGGCTGAGAGTTGACCTCGATGATCCTTGTGGGCCCCTTCCAACTCAGCATATTCTGTGATTCCATGATTTTGTGAACTACAAAGAGGTAATTTCAGATCGAGATAATTCTTTTATCCCTTAAAAGCACTACCTGATCCAGTTGAAGAAATCAGTGTCAGAAAATCCCCTTTCATTTCTTTCAAATGGAAAGGTCAGTCAAAATTTCAGTTTAAGTATCACTGTAGAAAATAACCTTGCAATTATTCATTATATCTAGGGCTTCAGAAAGCAGTTGGGTCAGCACATGCCTTCCTCTGACAAAGTTGTGGAATATAAAATCATAGACAAGGCTGAGTTGGAAGGAACCCATCAGGTTCAACTCCTGGCCCTGCACGGGACACACCAAGAATCACATCATGTGCCTGAGAGTGTTGTCCAAATGCTTCTTGAAGTCAGACAGGCTTGGTGCTGTGACCACTTCCCTGGGGAGCCTGTTCCAGTGCCCAACCTCCCTCTGGGAGAAAAATTTTTGCCTAATATTTAACCGAAACCTCCTCTGACTCAGCTTCATTTTCTCAAATCCTGTCACTGGTCACAAGAGAAGAAAGCGGTACTTGGCCCTCCACTTGCCCTTATGTGGATGTTGAAGACCACAGTGAGGTCTCCCCTCAATCTTCTCTTCTCCAGGCTGAACAAACCAAGTGTTTGGTTGAACAAACCATGGAGCCACTCCTCATAAGGCTTCCCCTCCAGACCCTTCACCATCCTCGTGGCCCTCCTTTGGGCACTCTCTAGTAGCTGAATATCTTTTTTGTATTGTGGTGCCCAGTGATGCACACAGAAGTCAAGGTGAGGCTGCCCCAGTGGAGAGCAGAGCGGGACAATCCCCTCCCTCGACCGGCTGGCGATGCTTTGCCTGATGGCCCCCAGGACACAGTTGGCCCTCCTGGCTGCCAGGGCACTGCTGACTCATCTTCATCTTGCCATCGACCAGGACACTCAGGTCCCTTTCCATGGCACTGCTTTCCAGGCCTTTGTTCCCTAGTCTGTACTCACAAAAAGGGTTTCCCTGTCCCAGGTGCAGAATCCAGCACTTGCCCTTTTAAGTTCATATGGCTGGTGACTGCCCACTTCTCTGATTTGTCAAATCCTTCTGAGTAGATCCCACCTCTTGCCTTAAAACACAGTCTACTCAATCTCCCGAGTTCTTCCCTTCTCAACCAGCACCCATGGTAGGGCCACTCTTCACCTTCAGCCTCAACAAGCTTTTGTTACCATGAGGAGACAGACCTGCCCTGGGAAGAAGATCTTTCTCCATCTTTATCCTCTTCAGTAGGCTGTCTGACATTAATAGCAACTAGGGAGACACTGTTTTTTGGAGGGATTTTCAGAGCATTCCCTCGTCAGCTTCCCCCAGGACATGTTATGCTAACATGTCATCTTCAGAATCTTTCCTACCGTGGGATTTGGTTCTTTGGTCAACAAATACCCCATAGCTTTTCTCACCCTCTCAGACAAGCTCCAAATCTTATTTTTTCTAGAAAAGAGTTTTCCACCTGAGGCCCTCACCAACAGTATTTATTCTGTTTAAAAGGTAAATTGTGTCAGTTTGAAGCTTCTAGACTTGTTGGTATTTAACACTTCTAGTTATATATTTGCCTGAAGTTAGTCATTCACATGGAATTTTCTTCCTTGTTTCCTGTTCTCTGCCCATCCTCGGCATCTCTTTTGCAGAAAGCACAAGCTGTACAGTTTGCCTTGCAAAGGCTTTACTACTATTATGAATAAAGTTCAATGGCCCTAATAATTTCCTCTTTTTTTTTCAAATTCTTCTCAGGGTATGTCTCAACAAATATTACAGCAAATATCATGCTGTATATAACCTATTATTCAGCAGTAGCTGCTAAGCAGGAAGTCCTGGGAATCTTATCCTCAGATCCGAAATATATGCTTAGAAACTGAAAATGCTGAAAAGCTTAGCACACACATGCAAAAAAAAAAAAAAAATTCTTATCAAGTTCTCAAGTATCTTAAAAATGAAAGCCTGAAATCAAGTACGTCTAAAATGTGGTTACTTCAGCCCTTGTATATATTTTTCCACAAAATTTGAGATATTTTCCTTTCTGAGTTCTCACTTTATTTTTTTACAGCTTTTCAGCACCTTGAGGGGAGTCTGGTTTTACCAGAACTGTCATTATTACACTTTTATTACATAACTAAAATAGATTTGCAAGCTGTAAGATGTACAATATGGTTAGAGTTTTGATTACAACATTTAAAGCTGAGATGAGATAGTAGAGAAAACAAACACATAGAATGTAGTATTAACACACAGGCTATGGACACGCAACCTCCATCATAGAGTTCTGCAAGATTTTAGAAATTTTATTTCTATGCTGGTCTTAGTCACAGATGGTCCCTGGCATTCCAGAAAAACATGTGCATTTGGTTAATGAGCAAATAATGTTAGTATGGAGTCATATATGAGAAATATGATCAATGGCACTGACACTTTGAAGGGAGATATTTTTCTGGAGAAAGTGTTGCAAAGTATTAATCATAGCATTGCTGAGTGCAATCTTACCTTGCCTCAAAATTGCTTAAGGATTTCGGTAATCCACTGTTAGTGAGAATAGCCTTAAAGCATGATAGAAGCACTGATTGCTGAAGGTAGCTATATACAAGTTTTTCTATCTGAACATGTATAAATGTAATTGTAAAAGTAGTTATAATCAACACTCCAGTTTTGCAGTAACCACTTTGGGGGATTTTCAGACGGAAGAGAATAGACAAATTTAAGGATTGAGTTTTCCTGTTCTGCAGCAGGAGAGTTACTTTAAACCAAGGTGCAGTGCAGTGTGAAAATGTGAAAAGTCCCAGAAACATTCTGTGAATGGATGGTGGAGATGACCTCCATTCCCCATCACCTCTGCAAGCACATTTTACTGTGAAACTCACAGCTTTTTTTCCTTCTTTCTACTAGCAAATGCATCGCACAAAATGTACAATTCTATATTTCTGTGTTACTTTGAAATGCATAAGAATAATTTAGGCTTTTGCTTCCAGACAAGGACCAGAAATGTAATGTTTTTAAAAAGAGAACAGAGACTCACAAATCACAAGCTGGCAAAATCTCTGGTAGAAGAAAAAGCTGCCATCTATAGCTGTAATCTCAATATATTTGTGGTAGAAGTAGCAATAGGTGACCACTCCTTGAAAATTAATATTGGTGTTAGAAGTTATCTCATGAATCTCCATGTGCTTCAAACTCACATTCGGAGAATCTTTTGTTTCCTTCTCATGACATATTACTGACTTTTGTTTGTTTCTTTCTTCACATTTTACACCATTGTGAAACTTCAAGGTCACAACACTATGCCCTAAGACACAGCTTTGGCCTGTGTGTCTTGTGTGTGTACATACGTGTGCGTGTCTTTGCCTGCAGAGGCATCATTACAATGGATAGTTTCTTCAATAGTTCAAAGAATCCCTCTGGTTGGAAGGGGCATCAGGAGCTCTTCAGTCCATGCTCCTGGTCAAAGCAAGATTAGCACTGAAATTAGACCAGGTTGCTCAGTGTTTTATTCAGTTAGGGTCTAAAAACAATGTGCTTGCTCTCTTCCCTTTTCAGTTGTAATAAGGCTTCAGCTTGGGGTGGCTTCTGAAAATTTGAACTAAAACTGACATTGTTAGGCAAGGGAATCAAATCCATGCAGATTCACATCTGATACAGTGTAAATGCTACTTGGCTGTATGACTTTCTAAATTTAATTTGATGTGCTAATGCATACACAGACAGCCAATTACAAAAGGACAAATATATTTTTTCAACTTATTTTATCACAGAAGTTACATTTCATTAAGTGTCATATATTTTTTTCTTTAGCACATGTAGTTTTTGTCGTTTCGGTTCTTTTTTTCAAATAAATGCTTTTTAGATTAGCAGTTTATAATCTCTGTTACAAAGAATTCACCCTTCATGCTGTGTTAAGGGTTCATCAATCTGTTCAAAGACATTAATTAAAAATTATAGCATAAGATTTCAGACTCTTCTGTGATTTTCAAGGAAGGACCATGTCAAGTTTTTTCAAATTAAGCAGTCTGTCACAAACAAAAAGTCATATCCTGGAGCTAAATAATGTTAAGAACATTTTCTAGGTTTAGTTCAGCGTAGGTTTTGTTCCAGGTTTTCTTAGTGAAGTACAAGTCATGCAACCAAAAATCTACTGGACCAAGGCATTTTTCACACAAACATTAAGACACAGCTAAATATGGTATGTGTAAGAAGGGTTTTCTGAAAATATTTCATAGCTAGGAAATGCAAACATTCTATAGCTTTTGGAGTACTTGAAATGGCTTTTGTTCCCTGTCCCAGGTGCAACAAACCTTGTTTTATGAACCTTTAGCAAACACAGCATTGTTGGGCCCTCTCAATCTCTTGTATAAGTGCTGTCACTACAAACATTATCTGTACACCTTAGGTAGGCCGTATGCAAAGATATGTAGCAATTTGCCCAATGAAGCTGCTAAACTGAGACTTGAAACCAGCTGTCCCAAGTCCGAGTTGTTATGACTTCCTTTCTCACTGTCATGGTCGGTTTTATAATTTCACTGCCGCACTAAACCTCACATGCACCACTGGCATCTGAAGATATCAGCCATTTCACTTGGCCCGATAATCAAGATGTGCTCAAGGAACAATTTGATGCATGCATTTGTCACTAGCACGTACGTTTTGGCCGTCTCTATAGCACACTCCATCTCAGTTTACTGTGGAAAAGTTCCCCATCTTTTGTCTCCTTCCCCAGCTTTTGGTTAGCAAAAACAATCACTGCAGGTAATCTGACAACAGCAGATGATTAACACAGGGAAAGGCAGTTTGTCTTACACAG
>NW_016690223.1:5058166-5097026 GCF_001604755.1 Lepidothrix coronata
CACAGATCTGTAGCTAATAAATCCACTCACGCTTTTCCCCTTGCTTTGACCAATCAGTCTAAAATTCATTAGCTTGAGCCACACCTTTTCTGAGGGCAGCCTCAGCACAAATTAAAGAGCCATCCATCCTCAACCAAAAAGAGAAAGTCTGCTCAATACTCAAAGTAACAGGCTCCACAGTGACCAAAGGACAGAATTGTCTTATTACATCATCAGCAAAAGGGGAATTCCTAGGGCCCAAACACAGTCATATTATCATATTTGCCCTGTCAAAAAAGCCTATGCTTTAGTGTAAGTCTCACAGAAACTTCACCAGCAGAAGGCATTTAGTACAAACTACAAATGTTCACAAAGTTCTCCGAAATCTTTATGTCCAAACATTGCACTTCTTTCCATGGCATGCAAGGGTTTCAGACCTTAAGACAGCAGGTGGAATAAGTGGAACAGAGTTCCTGCAGCTTTGTAATCATCACTGAACCTTCTCCAGCATCTCTTCCCCAGATCCTGCTTAATTGAAACAGAAGTCTTCTTGTTATGTCGAATTAATGAAAGATAATACAGTTAGTTTTCCTTAAAGACATGTCATTTGTTAGGAGAAAGTTTCAGTGAAACAGTGGCTTGCAAGATCTTGAGGATACAGTTCTCATCTTGTGCCTTTTAACTGTCAGTCACACCTATAGTGCTCTTGAAACAAAGATGTGGTTGGATAGTTCACCTGGGTGAGCTGTTCACTCAAACCTTCATCAAGAAAAGACATATTCATCCCAAGGACTCACAAAGATCTCATGTTGACTCCTGTCGATCTCTCCACTGTATTCTTCTAACTAGTAACACTCCTGCTTGTAAAAGAGCTAATGAATTGGAATCTATGGTTCTTGTCTCCTGCCTTTGTCTCATAAAAAGGGAGGGCTAGCTGCAGGGATTCCTGCTTTCTGGGTCCATGTGAACATTACCAAGTCATGAACTACAAGGAGAAATCAGCTCATTGTTGACTTCTCTTAACTTCTGCTAGACTTGTCCCTGGGATACATAAGCAAAGCAGATGTTAAATGAAGAAAATTCACTGTAATTAGAGTCTTCTATTTGTAGCATAATTGAAAAGCATTACTGTAATTGGTTAGCAAACCACCAAAGCCATAGTCCTTTGCAAAATGGAAATTAATGAAACAGCTATGGAAATGACATCTTAATAAGAATAATGAAATTCAAACCCCTTACTCCAAGTACAGTGTATAATCCATTACATGGAGATTAGATGAGATATAAATACCTGAAAGGTATAAGATTATTGATCTGACATAAGTCATATGGTTTTGTAAACAGAAAATGTCAAATAGGCATCTGGACAGTGCGGGGGGGAAAAAAAGTCTAACTACAGCTTTTTCATGGTGGACAAGAAGGGAATTTAACAGCCTTCGCTGTAAGGCAAGGTCTTATTTTGGGTGCAGCATTTTTGCTGGTTTTTTTTTTTCTCCTTCCCATTAACCTAGAAAGTATTGTCAGGGTCTGAATATATTTTTAATTAATTCCCTGGATCTGAAACTCAGTGGATGAAGGTTCAATTCCCAGTTCAACCATAGTGTTAACCTCTTTATAACCCACTTGCTTGCTTGTGAGATGAAGCAATAAAGCTTCCCTTTACCACTCATAAACCACTTATATGTGGAGGAGACATTTGATAATATTCATACTTGTAACAGTTCTGGGTACCAATGTATTCAGGCAGCTACAAAACCTCATGTGTTTATAGAAAAAGTAAATGTCATAGAAAAGGAAGCATCGAGACTGGATTACAGAGCATGGGAGCTGAGGAAGGGTCGACTCCTGGAAGAAGTTGCTACTCCCAGGGTACTCAGATGAAAAAGCTGTTAGGTTTTAGTAGATTGTCTCTTAGTCTAGAAATTCCCTGCTTCTCATCGATTTTGAAGTGAGAACAATCAGAATTTTTAGCAATAAGGGCATTTTGCAGCAAAGCATGTTTTAATTATGCTCATGAGTGAAGGACACACCACAGTCAGTGTAGCTAACTTAAAGGGAAAATAAGAAAGATAATGCTCCTACTATACCTTTACTCTAGAAAACTTTAACCTGAGCCAGTTGTGCCAGTGGTAGCTTGGGGGAAAAAATCTCAACCTTAGCATGGGTCTAAATACACGCAAAGCTTTATTATAGAAGGTACATTTTCAGTTTGACCGTGCTATATTCTATCTCATCAGATTCTGGTAGATTTCTGTCTTGTCTGGGTTTTGTAGCACATCAGTCAAAGGCTACTGATTAGAAAGATCTTTTGTCATGAGCACAGAAAAAGACCAAAAAACAGCTAGGATAATTCACTTAAATTGGATACCAGTATAAGTGATAGCCTTCAGATAAATACAGATTGGGAGCACTTAGCTAAAAGTAATGTCATAATCTGCAATAATCATTAATGGTAAAACCTGAAATCCACAGTCTTACTTTCTTATTCGGCAGTAACAAAACCCTTTGATCTCCAAGGCTGTCTCCTTTACTCATAACAACCTCACCAGCAGATTTCTAGCCATAAAGAAATGAATGAATTATTTGGACTTATTCAGGAGGCAAACTAGCACCAAGTTATACAAGTTGCTCTGAAGACACTTTAAGAGAAGAAAAGGACTGTTTTATTTTCTTGAAGTCCTTCTAACTTTAGCCCAAGTCTCAGCTGTTGTGCAATATCACTCCAAAATGACTGGAGAAGTGCTTAACATTCTAGGAAGGAACAGTCTGTTAAAGTGTGGTCTGCATCTATGCTGTGCATTTTAGGCTGTCCCCACTTAAGCCATGTGCACTTTATACAGATTTCATTAATGTCAGAGCCATTACATTTGTTCAGCAGCTAATGGGAAATATTAAGTGTACTGGAAAAAATACGGCTAAGTGGAAGAGACTTTAATGTTTGGCTTTCAGTAGCCTGTCCTGTCAAGCCATCACTTTTCACATGTTATTGTCTATACATATTCTAGAGAACTAGCTGCAGGGAGGAAAGGCTTCAATCGGAAGACACCAGGACACTACTCCAGATTACTCCTAGCTAGCTGTGTCAGCAGTAGCTGTGGCTGTTTTCAGCCCTTCAGTGTGGTAAGGGTAACTCTGCGCTAGCTTGCAGACAACTAGCGTGAAAATTGCCAGCTTGGAAGATCCTTTTTTGTTCTAGAGATTAAGGAGAGATTGGAAAATTTAAGGTTCTATTCTTGGCTCTATCACTAGGTTATTCTGTGTCACCTGAAGGGATTTTTTTTTTTTCACAGTTACCTACACTGCCACATCCATTCTTCTGCCTTCTCCATTAAGATTGCTGCTATATAAGTCAGATGCTACACCCCCTGCACATTTGAAAGCTTCCTGATATAGTGGGGATCCTCTCTGGATAGATAGTTAAGTATCAGAAGGCATGAAGTAGGAATATTCCTGGTTTTCATATCTTTTTAGGCATAATCTGATTAAGTACCATGCACCAGGTGCAGTCTCAGTAGAGCTACTTGCCAGCTCCACTCCTGGCTGCTCCAAAATTTACTTTTCTGCTATATTACCCTCCTATCTAATTAAGATAATCTCAAGGAAGTGAGGCATTGGGAAGAATGAAGACTTCAGAAAATATTATTTCTCTTAGGAGAAAAAGATTTCCCAGTGAATTTAACTTTGTCTGGTTTAAATGTCATAGCATTTTATTCTCACCCCTCTCACCCAGCTCTCAGCTTTCAAGTTCTGCAAACTGTTTGAATGAGCTGCACATGTTGGCACACAACCATGTTGGACCCACATTCATATCTTTGGCTCGTTCCCAATAATGTTCTTCTATCATTGCTCTATCTGATACTTCTAAGGTATCAGATTCAAACAGCAGGCCCACTTAAAACACCCAACTACCTTGCAGAAAAGACCATATAAGCCAGCATGTCACCTTAGAATTCCAGTCTTTTGCCACTCAGTTTAACGGATAATGAAAATAACTAAAACCCAACTTTTGGGGGGTTTTCTGCCATCCAGAATTATTAGTGCAGATAACCAGACCACTGATGTAGCTGCTTGGAGTACTTCCAGACTTATGCCTGTATTTCTACTATTAAAACAAATATGTTTCATAATCAGCCACTCTCTGGGCTATTGAGGCCCATCTTCCTTGCAAATTTTTGTCTGCATCAATTCAGTGGTGCCATGAGTCTAATACCAGCATCTCAGTTCCTTGAACTATCTGTTTCTGCAGAACATGTTACACACTGGAATGTGCCACTTCAACAACATGTCCATGACAGAGGGAATTGATACTGCTTTTAAATGTTTTGACAACAGATGAACAGAGATTCGGTACGATTTTTCTCCAAGAAGCCCCAAATTCTCACCAGTAGCTTCTGTAATGGCACTAATACTTTCCTCCTTCTGTTGGAAATGCATTGAGAAATATCACTCTTAACTTAGCTTAACCATAAGTTTACTTCAACATATTTCTTCTTGTTTCTGGTCATGCATTTATCTTGAGGATATTCCAGTTAAAAATGACATTCCAATATATTCCCCAAATATTTCGTCAGCAAAATATTTCCCCTTTTTTCATAGCTATTAATTAGATATCAAACAATATTGACTGCAAGATTAACCTTTGAGGAAATTTGCTAATTATCTACATCCAACATATTGGTTCTTCTCCAATTCAGATTCTTTTGCCATCATAAAACAAACAAAAATCAACTAACCGACCAAACAAACAAACAAAAAGGAAAAACGAAAAACCTCAAACCCTTCAGTATAAAAGTAAAAAATAATTTAGAGTAGAACAGCACAAAATGTTTGATCCCATTTCCCACTTCCTAAATGTATTTAATTATGCTCTCAAATAATACTTTTTACTAATAATCTTTATCTATTGGCCATATAGCATTTCTCACTTTTTTAATCAAATTATTTTTTATCTTTTCTAGTGTTTGACTTGAAACACAGACTACAAGTCTCCAGTACATATTACTACAGTCTCCCAACTGAAAAATTTCATGCTCCTGAGTTTTGGTTTTGACTCTATAATATTTTCAACTTTCATTCATTCACCCTTACTAGTCCTTGTCTATATCCTTAATATCAACAACTCCACCACTATTTTAATCAAAAAACCGTAGCAGAGAATTCTGTTTGTTTTGAGGAGTATCTAAATTACTATCTCGATCTCATGCTCAGTGAAGAATGATTTGAGTTTTCTATTTTCTCATTTTCTCTAAATGTTTTAAGAATCTATTTCTGCCCTGTGCAAATCCTGAGTCAGCTTGACTTCTCCCATTCCTCTTTTTTCCTACACTTATGTGATGGTTTCACTCAGGCCTTCCTGGAGACCAGCTTGTAACCAGGAAGGAACTAGGAAGGTGATCACGGAAGTATTTCATGCTGTTCCTTTATGTAACTTGAGGTATAAAAAAGTCAACAGGAGGGACCTCACTCTCTTCCTTTGCGGCGAGGTTCGAGAACGGTGGGTCCCTGTCTCGGTCTGGCTTATCTGGAGCTGAGGCCTACAGTGACTGCTGTTATCTGCCACGCGTGAGGGGAGAGCGCTGGGCCGTGTCGAGCCATCCTGCCTGTTCAAAGGGAAGTGGTGAGATTTTGGTAATTTACCTTCAGTTGGTTGGTTGACTTGTTTGGTCTTTTCCCTTTTTGTCCTTTTCCCTTCTCCCTCTCCTCTTCCCTTTTGGGGAGCTGTTTGGGATTTCTGGAGTTGTGGTGTATAGTATTCTCATTGTATATATCTGTCTCATATGAAAAATATATATATATTTTTTGCTATAGCTTTGGCTGCTTAAGTCAGTTTTTTTTCTTCCCTCTCTGGGAAGCAGGTCCTTGTTGTCGAGTTTCAGGGACTTGGCGGGAAGCCAGCTCGAAACTTGTACAACTTATCAGATTGTTTTGCTGATTGGTGTTTTTACCCTTATTTTCTCATATATTTCACCAGTTTGTTTTAACATACTTCAAATGCACATTTATCTATTTTCATTTCTTCTCATCCTAATCTGTTTTCTCTTCCTTGACAAATAATATGCAAAATTTAGCTCTAAAATGCACCACAGAATAATTGCACTGATGACAATTTTAGCTGATAACACAATGTAAGCACTCTTTTCCATGCCTGACAATGAGAATCACTATTAACCACTTACACTGTGAAGGCAGATTCTGTAGTCATCTACAGAGACCCCTATTTTGTGTGGAGAAAGAGGTTGCCTAAGACAAAATTATTTTTTTGTATTTCTGCAATAAATGTAGCTCAGTGCTTCCTGTGCAGACCTCAAAGATTTCCTCAATACAGTTCTTGCCATGTAGGCAGACTCTTTGTCTCCCATCTTCTTTGCAGATTCAGCTATTGCTACATCACTCTCTTTTATACTTGAGTTTATCATTTCCTAGAGGGTGCTCCTGGGACATAGCATTTTAGTCAAGTTTGTATTATACATCTGTAAACCAATCTCCAATAGTCCAAGGAAAGTTCCAGGCTTTTTGTGCACTTTAAAATGTTTCTTAACCTTCCCCCCGCTTAAGTTGCTAAACAGCAAGAAAACTCAAGACTAGAGTCTGCCATCTTTTTTTATGTAAATGAAGAATTTTGTGGATAAGTCATATTCAGTAATGTCTTAGGATCATTGGAGGGCTAATTCCATTCTTTACACTCAGGCTGGTCAGTACAACCTTCATAGATATTACTTTTACTTCTCACAAGCTTCTTCTTCAAAGTGGGTATTAATAGGGGTTTTAGCCTGTAAGACATAGTCCAGATAATGAAGAAGTGTGCTAATTATGATGGAAGTCCAGCCACTGTGCTAAGGGTAATGTGGTGGGATTTGCTGGTTACTCTGCCTTAAGGAACAATTTAGATGCCTTTTAATTTTTAATACTACTTTCAAATCCCCTTCAAAGTTGTTTCTAATAATCTGGAAACTTTTAACTGCAAAGTGCATGCTTCACCCATTGGTAGTAGACTACAGATACACGTCTCC
Source organism: Lepidothrix coronata (assembly GCF_001604755.1). Lineage (NCBI taxonomy): Eukaryota > Metazoa > Chordata > Aves > Passeriformes > Pipridae > Lepidothrix > Lepidothrix coronata. Next base: position 5,065,156 of record NW_016690223.1, read on the forward strand.
AAGTGCTAGTTGTTGTGAACAGGGTTAGAAACTTACACCAGGCTCAGTGCCTTCATTCATCCCTATAAGCTTGTGAATGACAAGCAGTATATCCTCAGTTAGTGGTAGCAGCTGAGAACCATAATTTCTATGAAGTGTAAAACCAATATTAATGTTCAGAGACCAAACAACCCCAGGTTCCTGCCAACCTTTGGAACCATCAAATGCAATTCAGAGTTACTCTTGCTGAGGAATACATTTAGTGCAGGTAGCTCTGTTTTGCATATCAGTGAAGTCTTTGGTCTCACTGTTTCTCTTTGAAACACACAATTCTACAGCTTAATGAGCCTTTCTAAAGCTTAATGAGAGTGCGAAGGTAATTTATCCATCTCCTTTTATATGTATGCAACCTCTAAACAACAGACTGGCTCACACTCCCCAAAAAAGTAATTTGTCAGGGAGAGAAAATTTTTGATTGCGAAATCATTCACAAAAGTCTATGATTATATGAGACAATTGATCCAGAAGCCACTGCCTGGAGGCCAGGAACTACTCTGCTTCAAAGAGCTGTCCTTATAAGATAGGTGGAGTGGGGATGCTCATGGCAAGAGAATTAGCTTGATGAATCAGGGATAACCCTGCCTTTCTGGAGTCAGACAGCACCCTGAGTCCAACAAGAGTGAAGGGCCTTACACTTCCTTTGCTGATTGTTAAACAATTTCTCTTCTGTTTTGTTTGGTAAGTAAAACACTAGCACTGTCTTGACTTCTGCTCCCAGCCAGTATCTCTGACTCTCTGCATGTAGCTGTGTACATGCCTGACTTGTGTACCCATTATTCATAGAATCATAAACTCATAGAATGGTTAGGGTTGGAAGGGACCATGAAGATCATCTACTTCCAACTCCCTGCAATCTGCAGGTTGTTTTTTTGAAACAGATGTTTCAAATGACAGAAGAGTTAAAAAAGCAGCATTTCTGCTTTGAGCTCCATACCCAGTTGAGTATGCCTGGATATCAATCAGGCCTCGAGCCTGGAACAGTGCCTGAATCTAATCCTGGAGGACAGCAGCCATTTGACAAGTTCAATGACTAAATCCTTTGCCATTGTGGTCACTTGAGAGAGCAAAATAACCATACTTCAAAACCTTGTATTAGCTTGTAAGGTTACAAAAAGGCCATCCTTTAGTCCTGTGAGATCCTGCTTCATTGTATAAATAAAGAAAATTTCTTCTCCCCTTCATTATAAGCCATGATACTGAACTACAGCATTTAAAAATAAAGAGAGTGTTCAAAAGGGAAAAAAACAGTTCCTCTAGGTTTCTCTGCTCTAATACTGAGCAGCAGCTTCAGAGGAACAAATAACCAAATAAGTCATTTGGAAACACTTTGGTTTGTAAGCACGTATGAAGGAAGTGAAGTGTTAGGAAAACCAAGAATAAACCTGAGTGCTGTATTTTTCAGGGAAATCTGAGCCTCTCAAATTCTCTTGTGCTTATGGTTTGAGAGGGGCATGTCCAAGTCTTCTATCAATCACCCATGAGTGGAAATGTAACAGCAAGTAAAATGAAAAATCCTTCTGGATAATTGATATAGAATATGTGGGCGATCTGAAGGGAAAATTAGAACCAGAGATGTGCCATGGAAAAAAAAAGAAAGAAGATAATATTTAAAATGCCAGCCTCCTGTGAGCCCGTCTGCTTCCTATCCACTTATTTTGCAGCTCTCTGTTCCCACGGTGGATTACTGCTGCCACCTACTGCCATCTGCACTGCCAGGGGCTGAGCTCCTCTCCTGTGACATGGTCATGGGAAAGAGGGCCAGGGAGGATGCAGAACATGAAAGATTTTGAGTCTATAAAGGATAAAAGGAAAAACAGTTTCCAAGAAGAGAAAGTATCACAGCCAGGATTAAAACCTCAAGTACAGCTTTGTCCATTAACAATATAATGCCAAAATTGTCCGTGTTCTGAGGAGGGAAACCGAAATAAAAAATCTTTTGCTTCTGAAAGGGATGGGAAAGCCACATCTGGATGCACACATCTGTCATGTAGTGACCTAAACCTATTCTCAAGGTCCTAAAGGTTATTAGTTTAAGTGACATGGCTGACAGCCTATGTTCAGCTTCATTAGATGATTAAATAACTTGCACAGCAAGAAAGCTAACAAAGCACCAAGAACCAGTGGGTAAGTCCAAGTTTCCCGATTCAATACCCTGTGTTACTCTGTTTTAGGAACACAGAGTAACACAGAGTAACCAGGCTTCAGATGCTGGTGATAGAAACCCTATATCTGACCTCAGCTTAAAATTCACATCAACAAAGAGTCAGAGAACAGACAAGCCTCCAATTATTGCAGGTATTTTTAAATGAAATCTGGAAGGAAATCATACTTTTGTACTGTATATTGAAAGACAGGTTATGGAAAGAACAGGAAAAAATTTCAGCAGTGGAACTATATCGTATCTGCTACTATTCAGCAAGAGATATGCTGCATTTCATAACCTCTGAATTCACACTACTCCATTCCAGGTGGCAGCAAATATCAGACCCGGACCTTCCTGATCTCAGATCATATTTCTTCTCTATTAGTGTTATATAGCAGTCATCATTAGCAATATCAATATACCCAACAGTTGCAGAGCACTGAGAAGCAAAATAAATTAGCTTTTTCCCTTCTCTGTGCAGCTCTTTTTACACTGTTCTCAGTGCCTAAGTTAGCTGAGCTTAGTAGTCTCTAACTTGACTTTATTATATAACCTGAAATGCACAGTGGAATAATTTTATGTTGATTTAGCTAAGCACAGTGATAAAGTCAGGGTTTTAACCTTTATACCATTTATCTTTGATAGCTACATTACACCATGTGGGCCCTTTCTACATGGATTAAAAAGCAAGCCAGTCTGTATGGCTAACATACATTTCTGGCACTATGACTCCATACGAATGTCATATCTAAGCATGTCATCAACTTTATTCTACACAAAAATCTATGATATAAAGAAATATTAAAAGATAAGTAATAATAGCAACAATGTTGTGCCCCAGCAGTGTGATTGAAGTCAAACCACTGTCTACATTGACTCAGCATTGAAGTATTCCCAGGAATACACTCTCTCTTCCCTCATCTTCTCCAGGAGCTGATCTACCAAAACATGCCTGAGAAGAAGGGCCTTTGTAGACCTGCCTTGCTCTACACCTCAAGAGCCAGATTCTCCATAGATCCAACTTTATAATGAAATAGGAACTAAAATTTTACAGAAGCTTGCTGGGCAAGACAGAAGACAACACACTGGAAAGCCCTGGGGTTTGTGGTGGTATTTTTCTTATAAATTCTTCTTCAGGACAGAAGTGTTACCTTCCAGATCAGTTGCCTGAATATTTTCATTCTTAGTATGGAAGCTGACGTGGGTAGATGGCTGATGGCCTTCTTAGAGATACTGCCATAGGCCGTTCAAATAGCAACAACTAATTTGACTGATTACCTGAAGCCCAGAGTAGTTTTTTCAGTGGTGTTTTTTTTTTCTTTCTAGAGTTTTTGTTTCTTGCTCAGGCTCTGCTTCTCTCTAGGTTCCTGATTCAATGTCTCTCTCCCTTATTTCACAGGGAGTCAGAAGTCCCCTCCATCCAAATCTTCTGGAGGAATACAGATCATTACATCTATTTTGCTCAGTGCTTTACAGTGTTTCAGGGAGATGTATCAGAAAACGTTTTTTTCCAACAGTTCACATGGGCAAGGAGATTGACGTTTTATCCTGCCCAACAACAGTGAGTTTTGGCCTTTGCCTGGAATAAAGCCTAACTCAAAAGAGAAGAATTCCTAACCCAGTGCTCGTCCCATCACAGAGCTGACAGAACTGGGGAGAAGGGTGTCTGGCACTGCAGTCCTCTGGCAATTTATCTCTTGGTCACACTTCTGAACCACACAGACACTGAAGCCAGAGCCAATACCTCCTTGCAGAACGCAGGATAAATCCAGTGTAAGAGAGATGTTGTCCCAAAAGCTGTGCAAGTTAAATTGTTACTATGGGCAAAGTATTATCATCCCTGTTTACAGGTAAGAAAGGAACACAATTTGGTCCTCTGCCTTTCCTTAATGATACTTTATCTGTATGACAAAAACCACACATGTACAATTCCAGACGCTCAATAATGAACAAAAATATTATGTGGCAATGAGACAATAAACAAAGATGAATAATCTATCCAATTAAAGTTGCCAGTAGAAGTAGGCAGCTACTATAAATTATCCCAAATCATAATGATGCGTATTCACTGTGTATATCTGTACAATATACATTACAGAGAGACTTTTGGAAATTTCACTGAATGTTCTCCATCACCATGGAAGTATCTATGTAGTATTCATTTTCTGCACAGTTTCAGTTTTTGCCTTTGCTTGCACCTGAAAGCTGAAATGAGTACTCACTCCTGCACAGGAAAAAAAAAAAAAAAAAGAGAGAAATAGTAAAACAGTTTTTTTTTTCCTTTTAGAATCTGGCAGATACAACTGTAGGGAAAAAAATGCGATTTGTGCTTACATGATGCACACTGTTACCTCATGCACAATCACTAGACCATCACACCTGTCATGAGAAATGAAGCAAATCAAGGGCCAGTAAAGACTGAACTTTAAGAGCAAATCAGCAGACAGGGCATCTTGCAGGTGTTTTTGGAACCATGAACCACAGGAAAATTCAGGGAGATCAAAACTCCTTGGTTTTCCTCTTCAAGCCATGGTGAAAAAAAAAACATGGACTATAATCAAAGCATTCAGGGCATCAGCAGAGTCAGTTTTTTCAAAAGGGATTTTTTCTGCTATTTTATTTATCAGCTTATGTTATCTTGTCACTGCATTTACATAAAGCTGGATACGCTTATAAAAGAACGTGTGAAAAAGTGGTAGACTAATGTGGACAGCACAAGTATACTTCTGCCTCTCCCCTTGTATTCAGTTTTGACTTTTTCAAAGCCATTTCTAATATGGTTTGGCTTCAGGAATAAGAAATTTATGAATTCATAAATTTGATAAAGGTCACACTCTTCCAGGTTACAAGTGGTTTGATTTTAAGGTGCACTCTGCTGCTATATTCTGATCACTTACAATGTTTCACAATTATGTCTTTCTTAAAAGTAAAGGACTATCCCAAATATATTAATTCTTACCTACTGCCAGTCTTTCTGTTGCTCTTCTACTATATGACGGGCTGTTCATCTTATCTCATGCTATTGCTTAGAACTGCTGTGTTCAGTGAAGCTCCTGTTGTGTTTCTCTCCAGAAATGGATGTAATTCATTGACGACTACAAGGATCCTTTTACACATACTATAAATCAATGTTGCTGCCTTTCAAACAGTCAATAAAGACTGCCAAAACTTTGAATGCTGACAGTGAAAGGTTCACAGTATATTCAAACAAATGTCAAAAATAGACACAAAAATGAAATAGCCCACTTCCACCCGAAAAACTCTGTGGCTTCCTCAGAGCTGCAAATGTCCATTAGTCCTGTGTGATGACTTTACTCTGCTGCAGAAGTAATGGGGCCATAGCCTACTTTCTTCTCAGCACCTATCTGAATTTCATTTTATTCTAAATATCATTCCAGAGTTTTCTGATTTTGAGAGGTATTTAAAGCCTTGCTCTTAAAGTTTCCTATATATAAAAATCACTTATAATTTGTCAGTCAAATGTTGCCTCTAATCTGCCTCAGGTATGAGAGGAGATTAGGGAATGGAAAGAATAGAAGTGCATTGCAAGAGGCTGTTCATCAAGTGTGCATCTTAAAGAACAAGTTTAGGTCTTTTAAAGGTCCAACTGTTCACCTTGTTCTCAGGACTCCCAGCTAGTGAGATGCACTCTAGACAGAACAACTGCCTCCATAGGGTAAGATGCATAAAAACTCAAAACCTTTAAAATTTATTCCCTAGTTCTAACCTAATTATGGATTCAAAGGAAAAAATACCCATTGTTTCAACTATGAGGAATATTTCCAGGAGTATTCTCAGACTTCTTTTGAGACTTCTGGATCTGTTACTGAACAAATTCTATTCATTCTGGGTGGTGGATTGGTGCACAAATACTTGCACTCCAAAAAATAATCCACTATTCCATGAGCTAAAAGAGGACTCTCACAGGTTCTCAAGCATGGATCTGCTTAGGGGTACAACAGCTTCTGGTTCATTGATTCTAACTGGACTCTCACTGGTAGAGATAAACACATACCAGGAGTTTGCAGGTTCAGATCTTCATCAATCATCTTTATTTTCTCTTGGCAATTAACACGTCTCACATATACTGTCACATTAGGTTAAAAAGCAGGTCACAGTTCTAAAGTTAAAAATAAAACAGTCAACATCTAAATCCCAACCACGAAAAATGACAGTAACCTCTTTTTTGGCACAGCTTTCCCTCACCTTCAGGTACCTTCCAAGAGTTGGATGCAACTGAGTAACACTTTCTCTAGGGCATGTTTACTAAGGTATTTGGCTATGAAGCCATGCAGCAGACATCAGGAGATTCTCTTATTGACCACCACTCCAGACAGTAAAAATTCTGATAAGACTACACCACCTTAACACAGTTGTCCAATTTCACTTGTATTTGATGCAACCATTCTCAAATACAGTGCTAATTTGTAGTGAGTGTTAGACTTTAAAGAAAGTTTTGAATGCTGAGGAAATTCCACTGTCTCACCCTATTTAGACTGGTTAAGCAATCTTACTCATTAGATTTGGTCCACAATTACTGCAATGTAATGAGGACCAGAATGTATTGCCTTGCTATAAAGGCTGTAAATTCATCTTTTTGTGCTTAGGTAAATTATAATAGATGATGTATCTAATTTTCCAACATATCATCCCTCACACAAAACAGCCAAAAAAAATGGAAATTGGATGTGACAACATAAATAATATTATATCCTCACTTGTCAATTTCTTCCTGCTGTCAAATCAATAAAACTGTTTAAATTACTTTGAAAACAGTGGCATTTTCATGTTGAAGCCTTACAGTTGTCTGCTGAGTATATGAAGCTGTATGTTTATTTTGGGGAGATGGGGAAATATTGTTAATGTTAATACAAGGAAAGGAGAAAGGGTACTTAGTGTGCCATATTGTGCAGTGGAGTCCAAAGTCTCTCTTCCAATAAAATCAATAAAGACTTCAGTTCTGACCACTGTTATGTCTATCACATTTACTAACTTCAACACCAGTAATACAATACAATGTACTTGAGCAACAGGTGGGGAAGTAGAAGGGGACAGCTCCTGACAGCTCAGAATGAAATCCAGACATCTTTCTCATAAACAAAATACCCACTACAGTAAAAGTAAGGTCTGAGTAAACCTCAGATCCTTCTTTGTTCAGCCATCTCTGAAAACTCTCAAAAAAGTAGATCATAAGCCTTGTGATTTATCCTTAAACTGCCCATTCTTTAAATGTAGTATTTAAATGTCTATGGCACACTAATACATAATGATGGGAGAAACTCTCATTTCTGTCCAAGTCTTGTGTTACAGCTTTTGTAGTTGGATGTGACCTTCATGAAGCTGAGTGGCTGAAAAAAAAATTAAAACCAGTTTTATCACAAACCTTTCCAAAATATTTTCCTATTCTCTAAAGCACATCACTGCTCTCCCTCAGACCTTTCTAATGGCAGCAGGAAAAAAGCCACATTGTGCATGAAGTGTTTTAAATTAGCTTGTAGTATGATGGCTTCTAGCATAGAAAACACAAGTTAAATATACTATTCACAATCACACCCTGAGTCTATGCATTGAAAAATAGGAAAGGAGAAAAGGAACATGGTCTGACAGCATCAAATCCCTGACCTTTCCTCATTTTTCTAGAAAAAAGAGCAGTTTGAGTGGTAAAGACCAATTGAACCTCATTGGCTTCAGCAGTCATTGGGTGGTGGGGATCAACCTGGTGTTCTAAAGAACATGCAAGACAGACACCTTTCTGCAGTACATCTATCACTTATTTTAGGGTGGCACCATTCAGTGCTAATTCAACCATTTTCATTTAATTTAAAATTATTTTCCTTCCATGTTACAGTATATAATATAAAGCTGATAGTTTTAATATTTTTCTTCTTCCACAATACAGTTTCTAATTAGACAACTGCAATTATATATGTAGATGTAAAAAGTTAAGTACACATTATGAAAAATCATCATTTATCACAGTGAAGTATATGGCTTTACAGCAAGATCATCTCTACAGGGCACAGAAGGATACCAAAGAGGTACAGGAGAGAAATCTCACATAAACAACTTATTCACAGAATGAAAACATGATGGATTTTTTAAAGTGCCTGGCAGAAAAACGTGAAAATTATCAAACCCTTATCCAGCTACTTGAGAGTCCTGTTTCTGTCACTGACTCTCACCAGTCACTCCAAACAAAGTTTGCACACACAAGACATTTGCCTCAAACCTAAAGGTCCTGGTGAAAGGCTGAAATCTAAAATTATCTCAGGCTCTCAGAAGGCTTGCAGAGCATGTCACAGCAGGACAGCAACAGAACGTGCAGTACTGAGTACTTTACTCATCCCCCTGCACCTCAGCCTTCATTACAAACTACGAGTTTTTGGTTTAGACATACAGGAAAATGTTTCAAGAACCTTCCACAAAAAAAAAAAACAAAAAAAAAAAACAACAACAAACCAAAAAACAGTGAGACTGATGGTACCTGTGAAAATTTCTAATTATTTTATTCCTAAGATGAATATTCTATTCTCATATGTTGAGAAACTATTGTCTTCAGCGATGACCTGCCACAGTCATTTTCAGGGTGTAATTGCTGGTGTGAAAAAAAAATTATCTCTTCTTTGAATTTCTCAGTATATTTCCCTATAAACTTTCAGATAAATTTTTGTATAGAAATGATAGAAAAATTGACATGCTTTTACTGGATATGTGCTTTTCGCAGAGATATTGTTCAACAGTCTTTTATTCTACCCAAGGCAGATACACATCCCTATACCAGCTCTTCACTGGCTTGTCCCTTATATCACACTCAACCTATTTTAATCTCTTTCAATTGGTGTAAATAGAAGGATACCCTTTATTTCTTGAAGATACATTTAGATGGGTCTCATCCTAGCTCTTTCCTGTGAAAAGTAAAGCAATTAAAATTGTGTCAGAGACCTACACATGGGCTCTCTCACTGCAGATATATAACCCCAGAAAAGCAACCATTTTTTTTAAGTGCCTGAAAGTTTACTCAGTTTGAGATCGAATTTACGATTTGCCCTTTTGCTAGTGCTTCATAGCCAACTGCAGTACTTGCCATCCTACTGGTATTTGCTCTTCCTCTCCTCATCACCTCAATAAGCAATGGAGCTGATCTTCAAGCTGACCTCTGTGAGGCAGTGAGGATTCACCTCCTGCTGTAGCTGTGTTTAGGATACAGGAAAAAGAGGAGCAAAAGCTTTATACTAATCAGCAGCAATGACTTGAAGAAACTAACAATAGGTAAGTCACAGAGGAAGCTGCTGCTTTATAGTCACTTTTATGATTATTATGGTACTTATAATACACCTGTAGTGTTTTGTTATTTACTGCTAAAAATTACCATGAGAAACTTGTTTCTCTGCAAGTCAAGGGTCAGTAAAGTTTACATAAAAGATGAATAGGCAAATTGTAGCAGGCAAAATGGGCCTGGCAGATAATCAAAATGCATTTAAACCGATAATTTACAGCATTAAAATTTGTAACATAACTGAAGTTTAGTTTCTTAATGCATAAGCGGATGTACATGCGCACTTGCAGAGGTGTATATAATATGCACACAGACATGCAGATATGCAAGGTTGCAGCTAATTTTCCAAGCTGTGAGACAAATGCATGGGCAGAATTGCCTCAGTGTCTAGACAAAGAGGACTGCTTTTCATCTCATATAAATTCACTGAAGACAGGGGAATTATACCGGAGAGAGGTTTGACCCAGAATGTCAACAATTTTGAGAACGAAGAGCTTTTATTTATTATGCAATTATTCACACAGAGGGACTTGCTTTCTCTTTTAAGAAGATGTGTCATGCAGTTTGATGTCTGCTGCTTCTTTTTCAGAAACTGCTTTCCCAGTTCAGGTGATGGCAGAACAAGCAGTGTCAGGGACATACATATTCGATTTGCCTGTGTTTGCAGAAGGAATGTAAAGTTTGCAAGCCAACTGTATTAAGATATGTTCCATGTCCTAGGACAATGGAGAAGATGGGATTCCTCCTGCCTGAGTGAAGAAAGATTGAGATGAATTGTGATACATCTTCCCTACACGTGTTTTCTGCTCGTTTTTAGATCTTGTCCCTCCTTTTTCCTTTCTTTGGCAATATTTCAGTTCATTTGGCTACCAGTGGCACATCTTCCCTATAATACATGTCTAAAACTCAGTAATAGGACCAAGGAGTCCTTTCTGGCACCAAGGCAAGTAGTCCAGGCTGACCTGTGTACTCCGTGGTATTTCTCTCAGGGTCTGCTTTCAGTTGTATATGATTTCTCTATGGTCCCAACATAATTATAATTGTTTTGTGAATTCCTTTCAGTTAAGACCCAAAGACCAAACACACACTTACACAGTGGGGGTGGTTGGGTAGAAGAAATGCTTTAGTTTCTTCTTTGGCCCTCATTTATTTAACAACAGGCACACACCGATTTTAATTATCCTACATTCCTACAATCTCAGGTAGCTTTCTGGAACAGATGTCCCTGTACCTTCTTGTATGTCAGCTGGCAGCACAGCTGCCACTAGCCAGCAGTTACTGAAGCCCTACAGTAGGATTTCTTTTGCTCAAATGTAGAAGTAATTCCACAGAAAATTACTACCAGTGCCTCTCTTTCTTCCTTCTAACCAAGTGTATTACCTTGCTCATACACTTAATACTAAGTTTGCCCCACCCAATCCTAGACATTCAACCAAATGATGAATCACCATCAGCTCCCCCTGTGTTTAAAGGCAAGAGGTGGGGAGATTCCTTTAAGGCAAGTCATGTCAGAACTGCATTATTTATGGCAGGTGTCTGCATTTTTCTTCTAACAATATGATGCCAAAGCAATCTTATTTGAGCGTAATTTTTGAAAAATAAAACTTGGAGAAAAGGCAGGCCTTGGCAGAAATAAACAGACTCCTGTCATGTCTCTCAATGGAAGTAGTTATTCAGTTCTGGGTCTCTCTATCAGCAAATCCTTTTCCCAGGACCCATATAAAGTTCCAAAGCAAATTCTTCCTAAATCTCTTGGCAGCTAGTTTCTATAGGAACAACCTCAGGATCCCTGTCATGACTCAGTATATTTATTACTCACCTTATACATCAGACATTTAGAGGTAGGCATTAATGCCAAAATCTCAAGAAGCTGCCAATAAATACAACTTCAGAGATCAAATACTCAGTGAGAGCAAGTCCCTCTATAAGAACTCTGTGTCTTGATAGATACCATCGCTTGCTTGCTGTCTTTCAAAGAATGAAGTTATTTAACAAAGATCAAAATGCAGGACATATACAGGCTAGAAACATATCAAGAGATTCATTGTCTTGATATCTCATAGAACTGTTATTGTGCCTCTTGTGCATAGTCTGTAAGCAAAGTGCATGCTCTTTAGACTACAATGATTTCCAGTATAGAGATTTGGTATGGGGACTGCCCAAAAATGAAATGAGGAAGACAGTCACTGAAGTCCAAGGGACAAAATTGCTGAGTTCCTTATCAGGACTTAAGAAAAGGCAGTACGAGATAGTTGATAGGAAAATATAATCCAATCTTCACCAAAAAAAAGTTATGTTGGCTTGGAGTTTAATCAGTATCTTAGAAATTGCATGCTAATTTACAAACCACTAAATTCGTAGTTAGTGTAACTGTTATGAAACTATGCCTTCACCTTGTAAGCTGAGAAATAACAAATGATGATTTACAAAATGACAGTCAGTATATCAGCACATATAGGGATACTTCTGATTTTCCTGCCTATGGCCAGAAAAGGGCTTTTATCTTTATGTGATAAAAAAATTGCAATAACTCTTCATCCTCAAGCTCAGGGGGGACAGTATGGTGCCAATCATGTGATGAGGTTAGGAAGAACTTGCTTACAGAAACATTATGATGAATTGATTTTTTCTCCAGTAGTGCCTTTGGAACATATATCACACAAATTATTGGGCTATATTTTCAGTTCCAAACTTCCAACACAGTATCGTATATAGTCCTTTAAACTGTCTGGAACACAGAGCAGTCTAACCACAGTGACACATAACAGTCACTGTGGTCACCAATAAAGCAAAGACAAAGAAAACAACTGAATAAAAAAAAGTTATGATAACATAAGGACTGGATCAATACAGTGGCAACAGTTTAAATGCATTGTCCATATGGAGTATTTTATGCCAGATTCCAGAGCATTTCTGTGTGTCAATCTTATAACAGAAGACCCAGCTCTCTCTCCCCACCCCTGAAACATGTAGATATTCATGACCAAATTTATTTAAAATGCACTCCATAATAAGGATTTTAAAAAAGATAGATTTTGTCCAATGTATTATTAAAGCCTAATGGGGTCCCCTAGGTCCCAATTAGGAAACTGATTTAAAAATGTTTGAGTTTAAAAAGCTGCAGGTAGGGAGTTCTTCTCTCAGCTGCCTTGAATTAGCATATTAATGACACCACAGGTCTAGCTGGAAGGAAAGGCAGAATCCCAGCACACATTTTGTCGGGCAAGCACAGTGCTTTTTGAGCACCCCTACCTCAATCCAAGGAAAGAATTACACAGCCAGGCCTGACCAGCAACAAAATTGTTACAGTGAGAGAAGTGTACTGGGCAAAGTATTTGCTGGTAGTGGTAGTTAAGGGAAAAGGCACTGTGATTGGAGCAACATGAAAAAGAACAAATGCTAATCCAAAACAAAACCCAGGAGGCTTCTGGCTTGGATGTGAAAGGACATTAATCAATGACCTTGACCCCTAAGAGAGCTATAGCCTCAGTTTCAACGTACAGTGAGGTTCTGGCACAAACCCAGAAAGTTGCTTTAAAAAGGTCTGGAAATCTGGGTTAACTTTCATCCTCTTTGAAAAATTTAGGACAACTGGATATAGTTGTTTCAAACTGAAACCCACAAAAGGTGGTTTTAGTTGGATATTACTTTATTTTTTTGCTGAGAGCTCTTAAACATTAAACTGATGCTGGTATAGTGCCTAAACCCACTTTCATCCTGGAAGTCAGTTACAAGACCACTCAGGCACTTACTGAACCCTACAAAACTTTGTCAGCACTGTGGACCCCATCGATGGGAGGAGTGGGAACTTCCCACTGCGGGTTCTTGGCCTGCCATTCTACCTGTCCCTTCCCAATCTAACACAATGTCCTTCAGACACAAGCGAAGGAGAAACTGCAAGGCACCTTTGCAGCTATTAAGGAAATTGCTTAAATAAGGTGCTCAAGAGACTCTATATGAAGTTCAGTCTTGGTGAGATAAGAGAAAGGAAAGTACTGGGAGGGATGGTTTTGATAGGCTGTCAGAAAAGCACAGAATGGATAAACTGGTGAAACTAATGGAAATTTGCACAATGATGACTATTACTTGAAAAAAGGATGAAAGTGACTCATGCTTTGGTGGAAACGGGGCATTTTTATGTTAACAACATCACTTTTGCTTCAGGCAGATCATTTGGCAGGAGACATTGGAGGGTTTGCACATCGTCAAGGATTACTCTGGTGGATAGTGTTTAAGCAATCACACAATTGTGCCGGGATCTCTGATGATAGAGGTGTGGGGAAAATAATTGGGGATTATGGGGTTTTTATCATCTTACTTCATTGCTAATAAAAAAAAAAAAAAGCACTGAAGGACCACCTTGGCATTTTCTTTCTCCTGGATAACCATACAGTCTTAAGGCTCATGAAGGCAGTCCACTGCAGAAATACAAGCCCAAATGCAGAGGGAATCTTCCTTGGTTTTAGCTCAAGGACTCCCTGTTCTCTGTAGCTTCTCAGGTTACAACAGCTCAGTTACACATGTACAGTTTTCTTGCAAAAAGATTTTTTTCAGGTTTTGAAATGGCTCTTCTCCCAAAAAGGATGTGTTAAGTAAAGAAAAGAAAATGCAAAGCCAAGAAAGTCATGGGTATAGCTCCCATGGCAGCTGTAACTGAGCTGTCCCCAGGACTTGCAGTACTTCATAACATTGAATTTGCTGCTAAATTTATACCTGTATGTACAGTACAGTACAGTACGTACAGTCATTTGACCAGTCAGCTTGTAGCCTGTTGAATATTATGGGTCACTTTTACATCTGTTTCTTATCTGCTAGTCTCTTGACCCTATTCTAGTCTCTACCACAAGTTATGTCATAGGCCCTGGACTAGACACCCCTTTAGTTTCTCCCCTGGGGAACTAAGCAACGCCTCAGCTAAGTCAGTTCTTCTCACCTGCTGCTTCTTTTGAGAAATGTTTTTCCCACTTCCAAGAGTATGCCTGTGCTGAGAAATGACATTGTGTCTTCGTGAAACACTTTGCTAAGCCTGTATAACTACTAAATACCACATTGCATGTGGGCTGAAACAAAGCTGTTTTCTGGAGAATGCTGCTTATGAATCCCAAGGTTTTAGATGCATATTCAACAATATTCAGAGACTACCTAAGTGCTATGCACATCAACACTTTCTTTGAAACACCACCTAAAAATGTCAAGTGATGCCAACAACTTAAATCCAGACTCTGAAAGTCTGTGTATGTGAGCAGCCCTTCATGCAAGGAAGGGAAATGAGTGCATGAGTTCCTCTTTCTTCTTTCACATCCTGCCCTCAAAGGGCACCCAGAGACCTTGTGTCTTGTACCTTTGAGTGTAAGATTTTTAAACAAAAGATGCAGTATTGCCTGCTATGCTGCAGACAGCAGGAAGAGCCAGTGTGAAGAAAAACAACTCTTTGCAGAAATCCCTGGAGCATTGCTAACTTCTATAATTGGATATGTGTTCTTCAGAAGATGCACAGAAACAAAACAGTCATCCTGATAAGACAAAAGGTTAGTCAAACTCAATATTATGTCTCTGGGGATACTATAAATGCAAAGGAAAAAGTATGAAAACAGGCAAGTACATAACAATACTTTCCTAAATACTCTCTCATGATTCAGATATTTGTAGCTTTTAAACTGTGCCTTTAAAGTATGCAATTCATCCCCCAAGAGGAAGTCAGGTCAAGAAAGGAAAATGAAAAGAAAGCAGTTGCTAAGAGTGGATGCACATATTGCCACAGCAACAGTAGTTGAACTCTTGAATCTATGCACAATGCAGTTGCTGTTTTGAGGCAGTAGGAGAGGACATGCTCTCATGCTAACCTCTAGAGACCCTCATGGTTAGGTAGACCAACAGCAGCTCTTGACTGTTTCCTTTAGACCTATGAACTTACCTAAATTCATAAACTTTTTCTTTCAGAGATCAACCACTGAAGTGAAGCAACAAATAGTTGTCTTTTCAAATGCCCTATATTCACCTATAGATTTTTATTCTAAATAAAATGCATTCATGGCTTAAGTGTAGTTCCCTTTATTACATTGAAGACTAAGATCCTTCTAACTTCGTAAAGTCCCTTCTTTCACTGAAGTTGGTTAAAAAAACAGGGAAGAAATTCTTCCAAAAAACTGTATTGCAATAGTTTTGCATTTATTATGCAAATCAAGTAGTCATCTTTAAAATTTTCATGAAAATATATATATATATATATATATATATATAGAAAAAGACAAACCAAAATGATGACAGTCTTTGCTGTCAGTTCTTCTGAGGTTTAAAAATTTAGGTATAGTACCAGGGCTTCCACTAAGCTAATTATATGGAAAGAAGAGGAATACACACAGTTATGCAATTAAATAAGGACACAGATCAGTGCCCTGTTATTTTAGCAATGTTGTGCAAGATCCAAAAGGGAATATAAATACAGATCAATGGGGAAGAAAAAGAAGAAATCAGAAAGTTTATTCAGTCAGGTCTTTACATTTGCTTAAAAACAGTTCTGCAAAAATATCCTGGGAATGAATAGCTGACATTTTTCTCTATGTTGCATCCCTCAAAGTTATATTTCATTTAACCTAAACAGACTAGAATATCTGGAGTGCAAGATGGCATATCTAGTGGCAGTTGGGTTTTCAAAGAATTAGGACTCTAGTTAGTGACATTTCTGGACCCTGGAACAAGTGCTTTGCAGAAATCTTGCCTACTCTAACTCTGTTTTCTAGCAGTAAATAGAATTAGCACCAAGGAATATTATTACTAATCTATCATCCTAAGATGATAGTGCTTCTAAAATCACTTGAGAGGGCACACAAAAATCCATGTCCCCTGAAGCATTGTGCCAAGATGCTGACTCAAAGGGACAGTGTAAAACTCCACTTCCCAGGAGAGGTACTTGAGCGCTCCCACAGAGCCTGAGCATAACATTAACCCAGTGGACTTTGTGTTTTGCAGGTTCCTTCCCCCACCCCAATGGATCAAGACAGCAACCATCATTTTGACAAATGTACACCAAAATTGCAGAACCAAGTCTCGTCGCTGGATCCAAGGGTGACTATGAATCTTTCTCTCTCCTTTTTTTATGTTCTCTTTAGCTCTCTCTTTCTTCTCCTAAGTTCTTAAAGTTTGCTAAGTTTGTGAAGTGCCTTACTTTGGATGTTCTTTTAAAATTTGCCAAGTACCTTATCCTACCTTAATATTCTAACGTTTGCAAGTAAAAATTCATTAATGAACTCTTGAGAATTTTGTTGTTTCTCCAGCACACCACCCAGAGTAATTCAAACAACCTTCCCCTAAACCCACTGAGCAGACAGGCATAACACACATCCTGCTATGCTCCTGTGCTAATCCACCAGGCTCCCTACAGGCAGGCCTGCAAACCAAACAGAAAGCAAAATCAGTGTAATGCCCTCCTGATGTTCTATTCAAGGTAAAATGTTTGAAATTATCAGAAGCTGAAGAACTACATTACCAGACAGAATTTCCCTGGGCTGATTTCTAAACAACCTTATGGTGTGTCCTATGGGGTCCTGTGAAATGCACTGAGGAGAACTCCAGGAAAAGCAATCGCTCTGTTTGAAGGAGGACGCAGAGGAAGAATGTGTGAGAATTGTGTGAGGTGGACTGGGGCCACTAAAGCCCTTTCTTGAAGATGGTGTATTTGTATTGATTTGCTATTGCAGTTTATTTCCATCACATAAGCACTGTTTATCTTGCAAGACTACCCTGGTAAGGAGCAAACAACTCTGCTCTCAGTACCTGGAAAAGACATAAAGAGAAGCCAGAGAATGAACATCTCACTGTTCTGTATGTTTCTCACAGATTGCCTTTTACCAGATCCACTGTACACCATGTCATACATTATTACCTAGAAAACTATAAACTCTTTACACTGGGGAATTACATTTTGGTTCTGTGTTTGCATCTAATACAGTGGAGTAATTAGTACTCTACAACATTCTATTTGTTTCTCGGGCCACTGCTTCAAGCTGCTCTAACTTCATTTTTGCCAGCCAATTCTTTTGCCCTCTGTAGTCTGCTTAAGATGCGTTTGCTCTGAGCCAAATCACCTGACATGGGAAGAATCTGGTCCCTGCCCAGATGCAATGAATTGGCTGTTACTGTCAAGTTATTCAAAATTTTGCAATGGCAGCACTCCTGCAAGCATCTTGTTTTATTAGTTCCTAATTTATATTAATTCCATATGCTGCTGTGTATTAATAATTCTCTTCTCTTTTGCCTTTAGAAATAAAAAATGTGATTTATCAGCAGCCTCTTTATACTGCCAGCATATAATTGCACGTGGGCTAATTGACAAAGTTCTGAGGGAACTATATTAAGGGATCAATCCTTTTATTGCTGCAGAAATGAGCTTCTAATGGTTGGCTGGCTAGGCCTCCTGGCCTTCGCAGGGAGGCAAGCTTTATCCATCCCCTCTCTGTCTGCCCATTAATCACTGGTCTCCCATAATGGTATATCAAGGGCAATAGAACTGCACTATTGAAAATTGGGAGCAAAAACCAAGACTCATTGCATGTCATTATCTCCACTAATATGTAAATATAATAACACTGCAGATAATTTCCTTACATCATTTGAAAAGAAGCCCTGGATGGCTCATGGCCATGGTAAAGATACATTAGGTTTGTCTTCTTTATGTTAATGTTTCACATCCTGGCCAGTGTAATAGTGACCTACAGTCATTAACAAGTGACGTGTTTAAAACCTTACACTCTTGGGAAGCTGCCTGGCATCACTGACAGCTGTAACTCTCATAACTCATCACTGGAGAGCAATAGCATGTTCTTTCTGCAGAGAGCAAACCTGCTGATTCAACTGTACTCCCAAGCCTGGAAAAACTGGATGAAATTTGATGCTGAAAAAAATATTTTATGTGTGAAGGAAAAAGTCAAGAAAGAGGGGAGGACTTCAAACTGGTCTGTTCAGGTAATGGAGCTTAAAGTCTGTTACCTCTATTACTTGGGATAGAACAGGAATGGACTTGTTGTCCCATATTATCTGTCCAGTTTATATTACCAAAACAGTGACCTGAGGGACCGGCTACACATACCTCTTTAAGACTTCATTTAGTATTACTAGTAAGACTTAGGGTTACCTAAAATATTCTAGAGGCAGAAGGTGTTACAAACATGGTTCCTCATTACAGTATAAAGTCTCATGTTGGGCACCAAGCAAGCGACCTATTCAGGCTGATTCCCAGTCCTAATGCAGCTGAGGATCCAACTTTTGTCCCTGCTGTAAGCCCATGATTTGTGGAAAAAACAGACTCCAACCCGAGACATACGAGTCAAGTGCCTTGCCGTGTTTGGTGAAAATATCTTACTTTACAAGACCAGTAGTCTTTTTTTCTTTTTCCTGGAGATTATAGACCTTATTTTCAGGGGATCACCTTTAACCTCAACCAGCAGCCAAGCACCAAGCAGCTATTCATTCACTCCCTCACCAGTGGGACCAGGGAGAGAATGGGAAGGGTAAAAGCAAGAAAACTTGTGGGCTGAAATAAAGACAGTTTAACAGAGAAAGCAAAGCAGAGCAAACAAAGAATTAATTCACTGCTTCCCATGGGCAGGCAGGTGTTCAGCCATCTCCAGGACAGCACGGCCCCATCACGCGCAACCATTACATGGGAAGACAAATGCCATCATCGCTCCAAACATCCTCTCTCTCTTCCTTCTGCCCCCCACCTTACATACTGAGCATAATGTCATATGGCATAGCACATCCCTTTGGTCACTTGGAGTCACACCTTTCTTGGCTGTGTCTCCTCCCAGCTTCCCATGCACCTTCAGCCTGCTCGTTGGCAGGGCGGTACAAGAAGCAGAACAGTTCTTGGCTCTGTGTAAGCACTGCTCAGCAGTAATAAAAAAACATCTCTATATTATCAAAACTGTATTCAGCACAAATCCAAAATACAGCCACTGTGAATAAAATTAACTCTGTCTCAGCCAAAACCAGCACAGTATCTTTTCTCAGTTCCCAACAGCAGGACAGTGTAAGAGTCTTCACATACTGCTAAGTGATAGATTTGTGGATCCACAGAGAGTGATCAAGTAAGCCGCTTCGCTCCAGCCTCTGGTAGGGCAGGAAATACAGCAGACGGACATGCACTGCTGACAAACCAACAACCACACTGCACAGTTGCACATTCTGTCTCAAGGGAAGTGTTCTCTATAGTCCAGCCAGGATGTTACCTAGCAATTGAGTCTCCTTTCTCTCTGATCCATCAACTATAAGGTGAGGATTTTGCAAGTCAGCTCCTTTTTAGACAACATATTTATTTTCCATGTGAAGGAACCACACACCCTCTTGCATGCAACAGCAGTACTGGATTGGTGGGAGGTTACACACAATTCTTTTATGTTCCGCCATAAAAAACTCCAGCCAGGCTAAATAACACTAGGATCACTGCACACAAAGTAAGTTATACCATCACATCTTGTGTCATATATTATTTCTACCACAGTGCAAATATTTGGATGGTAGTAACTGATGAGTGCAGTGTGTTTGAGCATATGGTGTTGAGGGAAGGAACAGCAATCTGCATGTTCAATAAACAGAAGTAACATCTTATTTCCTCGCAGTTACATAACAGAAGTAACATCTTATTTCCTCGCAGTTACATCATGATCTGACATGCAACTTACACATCATAGAATCATAAAATTCTTTAAGAGGACCTTAAAGATCATCTGATTCCAACCCTCCTGCCGTGGGGAGAGACACCTTTCACTAGACCAGGTTCCTTAAAGCCCCATCCAACCTCTCCTTGAACACTTTCAGGGTTGGGGCATCCACAGCTTCTCTGGGCAACCTGTTTCAGTGCCTCACCACCCTCGCAGTAAAGAATTACTTTCTAATATCCAATTTAAACCTGTTTCAGTTTCAAGATATTCACCCTTGTCCTGTCACTACATGCCCTTGCAAAAATTCCCTCTCCAGGTTTCTTGTAAGCTCCCTTTAGGTACTGGAAGGCTGCTATAAGGTCTCCCTGGAGCCTTCTCTTTGGCTGACATGTAGCTATCCTTCAAAGAGGAGGACACAAAAAAGGTATTTACAGTCTACTTTTTCAGAATGAAATATCTTCATTGAATGCAAAGACTGTTCTAAATACCGCTGAGTAGGAAAAAGATGAAAAAACCACAGTGATTTCAAAAATCAAATGGTTCCTTATTAGAAGAGCTATATTTAGAGAAGCTAAAATCGCAGTTAAATTTCCAGTCTTATGTGTTCAAATTGATTTCTTCGTGCCACCTCTGCACATTTATTCTTGCCTCTTCCTCATCCCCCAAATTCTAAACAGTTACAAACAGCCAAGTAGCTAACACAGGAGAAGGCAGATGGCACTTGTGAAAATCTTTTCGAGCATCACATCCTGTAGATCCCTCACTGCCCATAGAATCTTAGACAGCTATTTTCATCCCAGTCTCTGGAATTCTTCCTCTGACAGGGAGAGATGCAAAGAGGTCTCTTGCCTGGAGTCAAAATGTAAAGGCAAGGTGTTGTCAGGACAGCGATGGCACTGCAGTCCAGTCTGCTGGCTTCAGTGTCTCTATTTGGGATGCCAAAGTACAAAAGCAACCCTTAGCATCCTAAGAAGATACAGGAACTTTGTGATCTGTCTCTTAATGAAACAAAGAGAGTAAAAGACAATTCTGGAATTATACATTTACTTCTAGTTTCTGTATCCAGAGTTTAAATTTCTTTGGTAACGGACAAAATATTTTTTTTTTTAGTTTTGGTGTAAGAAGAAAAGGACAATAGAGAGAAAAAAAACCCAGAAAAATACAGTATTTAGTTTTACTTTCATCCACTGGTCTGAGCAGCAGTAAGCAAACACTTCTGTCACTTATTGTCTAGTAAATTGGAAGTCATCAGGATAAACAAGCTTTCTGAGTCAGGCCATGGGAACAGCTGGACACCAAGTGTAAAATGCTGCAGTTTAGAAAGCAACATCTAAGCCCTTATTTGATCTAGTAAATTAAAGACTCATACTCACTTTCACAGCACTCACTACCCATCACTTTAGGACAACCATACTCTCCACCTCAATTTCAAATACATAGAAGTGTATCTTAAAACAATTAGCAATTAATAGAGTTGGCATTCAGTGAAGCAGCAGAAAAGTTAGTGCCATCAGTCATCTTTCAATATCCACTGCAATATTGAATAGAATTCTCATCTCCATATTATGACACAGCTCAGAAACTGAACTAGTATTGTTGTTAACTGAAATAAAACCCAATCTACAGGATTTCTAACCTCCTTTGAAATTCAGTTTATTAAATGCATCTCCTATTGAGTCAGTTTCATTATTTAAACAACACCACACAATAAAAGCACCTCAAGATTAAACTTGTCCTTTAGTGATTAATTGGTAAGTCACAAAATGGTCTCACATATCGTTTCCAAGCACAGATTAAAATACTGTTGCACAAATTGGCATGATTTGTACTCTCTACTTGACAGGAGTTTGGTCCTCATATATAAGGGAATAAGCATCCTTATATGGAAGGTGCTTTCTCTTAGCATTGATTCTTCTGTCACTTATAGGCACAAGTCTGTTGAAGCACCCACTGAAGAGAAGAACCTGACACAGACCTGTCATCATCCAGAACTCATGTAACAGGGGAGGTACAGGTCAGAAAGATGTACTAATGGTTTTAGGCTCACAGACCTGGAGATCATGCACATGGAAGGATTTTTCTCTCCTTTTCAAGAGAAGAACCAGTGAAATCAAAGGAAAATAGTGGGCTGCAGGTGCAAAAGAAACAGTAGATTTGTCCTCACATAGTTAAGCTGTTGAACTCACTGTCACAGGACATGACAGCTGCTGCATGTTTACAAGGACTCAGAAGGCAATTAATTGGACTAAATCCCAGAATAAAAATCTATCATGATTTAATAAGTACAAAGATACTACTTCCAGATGATGAAGTCCCCGAGTCACATGTTGTTAGATGCTGGAAGAGTGCACCATGGAATTTTTACTACAGGCTTAACCCAGTTCCTGTAGTCACTCCAGGCACCCAGATCAGTCCAGTACAGGCATTTTACATTCATATTCAAGTACTAAAGGGACAGACACTGTGTAAAAACTTGGATCAACAGAATAAAAAAAAAAAAAAGAAAGACAGAAATTACTGTTGGATAGGAATAAGGCAAATTACTACAGCTTTGTGCTGAAAACACCTCTTTAGGGATTGTGTATGTATGGTTACATAATAAGCTTGATTCCCTCTGAACATTTCTCTCCCTCAATTTTCAGGAGCATCAAATTCATTTGAATATCCTAGAATATTATTTTTAAAACATGAGTCAACTACGTACTAACTGTTTCACTGTTCTTCAGAGGAAGAGCAGAAATTTATTACAGGCAGCGGAAGAAAGAGTTGTCCAAGTGTAATATTTCTTTGTCCAGGAAAAGGCTGAACAGACCCATGTTTTTCCTGCACTTAGAATCACCCAATTTTCATCTGTGTAGTTCAGTGCCAACATAATGTTATTAGTGTGAACAACAGCAATCAAGTTGCTTAATGGACTTATACTCAGAATTTTTACTATTTCCATTTTTCCAAGGACGGGAAAACAACTCTGCCCAAATTACAAAGGCCAAATTGAACAGGGTCAGTTCAATAAGCCAGTGAGTTTTCACACACAGTTAATTCCTTTGTCAAGGTTTCATGAAGATGATGCATTACAAAATGTTTTAAAGCATAATGACTTTTTATATATTCTTCTTCATGAATCTTCAAACCCTAGGGGAAAAAATACTCTGGCTGGACCATCTACTAAAACATGATATAGGCAGTTATAATGGAAAAAAATACAACCAACAAAGTAGGGTGACGGAGACATGGGTATATGTTTTCCTTCCCTCAGTATTTAGTAAGAATACAAGAGCTGTCACAATTCAGTAAATTCAAATAACAAAAACTAGTTCTGCAAAGCCTGTCTAAGGCTCCATGTACCCCAATATTTTGGTATAAGACATCCACCTTCCCAACTGAGCCTCCAGAAGCTTTCCAGTATGTAGTCCTGAACGTGTCTTTGGGGCCATTAAGCCAACTCCTACCAGAAGTCTGAACACAGGTCAGTAACAACTGCATTGTGAGTGGGAATCACAGGGAAGGGAGGGCACCTTCCCACGATACCCTAAGCCTTGCTATTTCCAGTCTGAATCTCAGTTCCCAGGCCAGACTGGACAGCCATACCTTGTCAGTGGGTTCTCAGAGTGTGGGGGAAAATCCACGGTCCTCTGCTGCAGACACTGAAAGCGCAGGCACCGTGTCCAAGGAGCATGAGCGAGAAATGTAAAGGGTCAACCTAAAAGGTCTCATACTGAATCATGAGACCTAATATGTTTGTGTACTAATGCCATAGGACTGCATCTCTCCTGGTAATTATGTGCAAAGGCTCACACAATGCCAACAGCTGAGTCATCACATCCACTTCTTAACATTTCAGGGGAATGGAGGACACACACACACGCATCTTTCTAGAGCAAGATGATAATAAACAGATTAATGTAACAGAAAGACACAGGTAGGGAAATGGGACTTCAATACTTGTCTCCCTGTTTAGCTGGAGGGAATAAAATAGGCAAATGAATTGTAGGACCTTAAGACATTACTAACATTCTTCCTGTGAGCAGAATGTTGAATTGTACACATGCTCCTCTGAACACTTACTCCTTCCAAAGGGGAATGTAGGCTGTTTTGGAGTGAGGAGGTTGGGACTAAGAGTCTCAGACAGATTTAATTTTTTATCTTAGATATTTTCAGACAGTTTCTGGCCTTAAATGCATGTTCTCTGCTTGCTTCAGTGCTCTTTGCATTAGGAAAGAAAAACATGCATACATATGCACACAGAAAGATAACTGCAAAGGGAAGATCATTTTCAAAGCCAGAATAGTTCACCAAAAAAAGAAGAAACAACCCTGTAACTGCTTGCAAAAGGAGAAGGGATCAGTATGAACATAGCAAGAGGCCACCAAACCACTTATGCTAATATTTGCTTTAATTCTCCCCTAGTTATTCTAAATTACTGAAAGAAAATCAAATTTTAATAGTCAGAGTAATTCTGCTAGAATGTCACAATATTTAGTGAACCTAGAAGAAGAGAGGAATGAGCAGTAGCTGATTTTTTCTAATAAAAATTAGAAAAATATCCATATATATATATGTATATTGTTCACACAAAAAATACATATATATATATTTCACATATATATATATTGTTCACACAAACTGAGGGCTTTGTGTTCTTTGCTGTCAACAGATATGACACTGCAGCCTGTCACTGAACAACACTCTCAGTTCCTGATCTCAGCTGGGCCATTTTTACTCACTAACAAGATGGGAGACAAAACTGTGTTTACTGCAACCTTTAAATTCCACTGCCAAAAAAATCTTATTCTATATCTCAGGCATGCCTCCATCACATCTAGGAAAGACATCCACTGTCACTTAAAGATCATATTTATTGGTGTATAATTTGTAGATGCTTATCTTCAGCACTGAATTCAGGATTTGGGAAACTGACCACCACTGAACTTCTGACTCTCTCCTAAGTCTTGGACTTTATACATATTTTTACCCACTCTCAGAAGGCTATAGATTGATGCAGCACTGCACTGCACTCAGCTTCCATTGAAAAAAGCAGGAGGACAGAGTTCAATCACAGGCAGGGCACTAAAACAGAAATTAAAGCAATGAGTGCCAGAAGGTATATAGTGGTAAAGTACACTGCAAAAGCACCGAGCTCTGAAACATCTTGAAAAAATGCAGTATTATTGGGGAAGAGCAATTATAAAGTTCACAGTCTTTCCTACCGAGGGAAATGGGTCAATTTTCAGTTCTCCAACCTGTTTCAGGCTTTCTGCAGAATCAGATCAGATTAAACTGACTTCTTCTTTGCTCACTTGCAAATGTACAATTAATAAGTAATAGAAATACAAGTGCATTAAGAAAATCTGATACTAAAATGTATGTATGTATGACAGAAAGTAAATTCTGTGGCTAGAGAACACAAGGCCATTATGATAAATTAATTTACTCTTTAAGCAACACTGTGACAGGTCCTACTTTTTCAGATGGGTAACTATATCACAGAGTGCTTAAAGAACAAAGTTCCACCTATTTCCCCATGAGACGTCCACTTTCAATTTTAAAACTTGCAGTCCTGTTTTGCCCTCTCTAATAGAAGAGCCCTTACTATAACCCTTCAGGAAAGTACATGCCAGGCTGAGATCTGCTTCTTCTAGTCACGGACTCTTTTAAAGATAAAGAGTTTAGCAGGTCAGCAGAGTAGGCTGGTGAGGAGTAGAAGGCACTGTTATCCATGTCAAAGAGCAACTTAAAACCATTCTTGGCTTAATCTAGCAGAAGTCTTCCATATAGAGGAAAAGTAAGCAGGACAGGGACTACCAGTGTCACCATGAGGTTTGGGCCTGCGTTTGTTCATTAATAAAGCACACAATCATGCACAGAGGGACTAGCTTATCTTGCTTTCCTTACAAACACTGAATTGATAACAAAAATATAGGAAAGAGAGAGAGAAACATAATATCCATGAACACTATCAAGGGAGCCTCCACAGAAAATACAAGCTATGTCTGTACATTTCTAAACACGAAACATATTTTCTTTTTACAGCCATTTTAGCTGAAAGACTGGATTTTACATCTGGGCTACAGAAGAGCTGAATAACAAGGAAAGTCATTAATCTGTTTTCAAACTAGTAGAAACAATTAGCTCTTAATAAGTGCTTTTCATAAGAAAAGACAGAACTAATATGTTTTGAGCTAAGGTGATTTCTGTACCTACTCCACCATGAGGCCCCTGTGCAACATCAGCAACACATGTCAACTGCAACTGCCTGAGAAAAAATTTGCTGGTGATGTGCAGCACAGACAAATGGTAGATTTCAGAGCTCACCTAGAGGTGCCATCACATCCCATCTTTGCTTTGCCGGTGCACTTCATCAAAGGCCTGCAATGAGAAAGTGCTCACTCTAGTCTAGAAAGGGAACTCATTTTTCGGCCAAGATCTAACAGCCTTTGACAGACCCAAAGGGTTTGACCGTTGCATTATGATGGCAATGCCTTCACTGAGAAGGGCTTTGAGGAGCAAAATGAGACTATAGCTTGTGTGCCTCCCTGCATGTGTCACATGTGACCCTACCCTATGTGGGCTAGTTCTGGTAGAGGCCTAGTTCTGTGTCGTACTTCTAGCACTGGCCACAGTGACAGACAGATGGACAGACAGATGTTTGGCCTTAATACTTGTGCAGACAAATAGAGAAAGGAAACTGAGACACTGATTCAGGCTAAAGGAAAGCCAGGACCTAGAAATTTTAATTGTTATTACATGCACATTATCTTCACATCCATGAACGTCCCCCCAAGCCCAAAGTTCATGGCTGGATCCAAGATGTTTAGTGCTGCTTCAACACAAGCAATTCTTTGTGAGGAGCTGCAGCCTCACTAGCATCCAGTATAAGGGAACTGTCACTGTGACAAGAACTACAGGCACAAAATATGAAATGCAAATTTTACCAGTATTTATGTTTTTAAAAACTATATTGACAGCAGCAGATTGAGAAAAACAGACTTGTGCACTTTAACTTCAAAAAATGCTTGCCACAGTTTCATTGTGTCAGACAGTAACTGAAAGTCAGCCAAGCTAAAGGGAAGGCGCAAATGAGAACTTTAAAAGGATATAATATACACTATACATACTGACGTTTAAAAAGATAACCACCAAGTGCAGAACAAAGGGAGATAATTTAATAAAATAAGGGTTTGGCAATGAGTGTTTATTTGTCTCGGAGGACTTTTTTTTTTTTTAAAGAGCACCATTCATGTTACTCATTTTCAGGCTTGGTTACATTCCTGATGGATCATTTTCTAGTTACCACCCTTATTAAAAAATACTAGGCTATTTCACAGAAGTAGTACCAATCACTGTATCAATGCAATGCTGCGTATTACGCTATTCATCTTAAAAATGCTTCATAAATATTAAAGACTAGACCATAACACTGCGATCTACCTTGAATAAAGGTAGCCAGTAGTTATTCCAGCCAAGGAACTTAACTGTCTGTACCCAAACACTGCAATTTCCCGCTTGCATCCTTCTTGCTGTAAAGGGCTCACTGTAAGCTGAAGGGTGATTCTCCCTGAGTTATTATTCCCTACTTGTCCTCTATACGATAGTTGAGGCCTCTTCAGAAATCTCAGCATGATAGTGAATACCAAACCCATGAAAACTGGCTTTTCACTTTCTAATGTATCCTTGAAGAATCTTCTACTGGAAGTCCATATACTAAAATGGTTTTCCTGAATGTAAACTGGACTACACTAAAAGCGTTAGAAGTGGCACCATGCAAAGAATATGTCAACACATAGCCCTTAAAAAGCTTTTTCAAATAATTCTGTAAGATTCTGGGTCCACTTATTAGCTTCAGAAGAGGAAATACAGAGAAAGGATAAGAAACAAAGATTTTCCAGGTTGAAGGTTGTTTCTAAGACTACTCTGTTATGCCAACAGTGCTATTAAGAGGTTCACATGAAGACCATTTCCTGAAATCTTCAATAGGTTTCTGCTTCGTTATCAGCAGCTGCTTACCCAAGACATTGGTGGTGCAAGGAGGTCAGCAGGCACTCTCTGTCTGCACTAGGGTGCAAGCACATATTTCTAGGTGGAGAGAAAAATGTTGATGTTGCTCTATTACACTGGGTCTGCATAAATATATTTTGTATCAAAGATGAAGATATTATGTTGCTAATTCACCTATCATCACAATAGATATATATAATTGCATATCACTTAAATCGCCACTGCATGTCCAAAAAAAGAAGAAATCTACAACTTCACTAATATACTGTTTATTTTAATGCAGAAACACCTACAATTATATAGATGTGAAGTAACCATAGCTGATTAATTCTGTTAAGGTTAATTGCAGTTGAATTTAATTTAAAGATTCATTTG
The DNA here is from genome assembly GCF_001604755.1 of Lepidothrix coronata. Taxonomy (NCBI): domain Eukaryota; kingdom Metazoa; phylum Chordata; class Aves; order Passeriformes; family Pipridae; genus Lepidothrix; species Lepidothrix coronata. The sequence goes on from NW_016690223.1 coordinate 5,093,642, forward strand.
AAGTTAATTATATGTTCTTTTAATAATCAGTATTTTTATATTGCATAAAACAACTGGTAGAAAAATGCTCTTATGACTTAAATCCATGTCGATGTCCAAAAGATAACTCCATAAATGCATGCAACTATTTTTTCTCTCTGTTTCAGAAACTGAAATAGGGCCTTATAATCAGACAATATTGAGCATTTTTTTCTGGAATTCAGACCACCTTTAGTACCTCAAACTGTTACCTTAAAACTTGAGTAACTTATCCCAAATCTGTTGGAAAAAATCTTGACTGCAGGAGGCTTGTATCACAATGGGGTGAAAATTATTTTTATATGGACATTTCAATTCATCAGAGATCCAATTGATCCTTCAAGTTTTGAAAGGAATTACTAAAAAAATGGGAGGGTGAATATTCTAATCTCACAGAATGAAATGCTTTCAGTAAGAGTAGCAGTTCACTCAAGATTTGTGTATTGATACTGAAACATTCTGAGCATTTCACTGTAGAGAAGTCTCATTATTTATTGTCCAATTTATTGTCAAAAGCACCTGGACTTCCAGACAGTCAAGGCCTTCTAGTCTCAATACAAAAGCAGGCATAAAAGTTTGAAACTATCATAATTTCCTATTTTTTACACCATGTGGCTTTAGGGAAGCAGTTTCAACTACCCACTCTAGTTTCTATCAGATAAAAACTTTCATTTAACAGGTGATATTTTGAAGAGTTCATATATTTTTTGTAAAATACCTGAAGCTACTATTTTAAAAACAGAACAATGCCAAAGTGATATTTATGCAATTTGGGTCTTTTACCTACATTTTTTTTTTACCTTTGGTTCTAAAACTATAATTGTAATAGGCATTTGTAAGGGTTAGCAAAAAAGTCATTATGAAGCATAGCCAAATTCTTCTATGGGAAGCCAGGATCTCACCTCCCAGAAATCTAGCAAACTTAGTGTAAATAACTTGGAAAAGATCTGTAAGGAACACAAAAGGGATTCTGAAGCAACATTTGTAAATTGCAAGCACAGAGTTTTAAAAGAACTGAGACTGGAAGTGAAAAGTCTCTCTTCATTCTCTAAGCTCCAGCTGAGCTATTAACCCACTTGCCACTGACTTGACATGGTATCACATTGGGTCTGTTTGGTAGAAACCTGAAGACCTCACTGCCATTAGAGAATGGAGCTCTGCTGCTTCTGGTTCACATGGGGGCAAGTAACTAGGTGCCCTGTGTTCTGGCTGCTGGATATCTGGACCTTGTCACTGTAGCTGTTAAATAAGAGAAATTCCACACCTGAGATAGTGTCCCAATGCTATGAGAGCCTTTCCATTACTCAACATTACTTAAGAGATAGACAAAGCTCAATAGAAGTTTTAAAATAGTTCCTTCTCTGTATTCCTATTCAGGCAACTTAGCATTTTCTGCCCTTTGTTTAGTTCTAAAAGGCTACATGCTGATCAGCCAACTATATTGACCAAGGTATTGTTGATTTTTAAGGTTAAATTCAAAAGACAGAATGAAAATTACCTGGATTTCTGGAGGAGAGAGGGAAGTCAAGGGAGAGGAGGAGTTCAAATAATGAATTTCCACATCTGTAGTAGAATTACAGATTTCCTCCTTTTTAAGGACACCTTTATGTTTGAGGAATGCAGAAGTTTATTATTATTAATTCTGTAGCATCTCATTTCTTTACAGAAGGGTATTTCCAGTAGACTGGAGATGGATCACAACACTGGCAAATGAAGCACAACATCTAAGATTCTAAGATCATAGTCCTCAACCTCATATATTAGACCTTTCTAAATGCCATAAATACTGAAATTTTATTCTGCATGTTTTGAATGAATAAAGCTATACTATCTTAACAACATTACATGCATTCTTAGTTTTCTTCATGACATCAGGTGGCTATCTTGAAAGAAATAATATCATAGACTTTTAAAAATTGTATACGATATTTTGGACATAGTTCAATCCCTTTTCTAATATAGGAATGATGAAAAATAATTGGCCCAGAATACACCTATTTTTCAATGATTTTTCACCCTTCTGTCTCCTTTCTGTAAGACATAAGCCACAAGCCTCTAACATGAAGTACAGAGCGGTACCAGTATAAAGGTTTGGTGACTGATTCTGCAACTCTTACATTTTGGGTTTTCTCTTTATGTCAAATTTGGGCACATGATTTTTTTTTCTTTTTTTTTAATTTCTGGAAGAAATTGTCAAATTAACAAAGTTAGCTCACATGGCCTTCAGCCAATTTATTCTGACCTCAATGATTTTATGGAAGTAGTCAATACCAGCCACTTGTTTTCTCTTCAGAATGTCATCCTTGCTGTTCAGGCTTTCTTGTATTTCTTTGCTTTCTTCACACAACATACCTTTCAAGATATCATCCTTCGTTGTGTCAATGGGAACAGATATCTTCATTGAGTTTCAAAGGCAAAGGATAATGTAGTATCACACGTGATAAATCTATTTTTCACTAAATGCTTTTTTGTCTTTCCATCAGTGTAAAAAGCTCAGATTTGAGACATTCCTCATCTGGTCACCTCAATACCTGCAAGACTGAAATGGTCACCAGGAACAACTTTTAGTTGTTCCATGACACTTTGGAAGACTTCCTTTAAGTTCAAGTCACTCCCAGGTTAAACTCCTACTTCTCTCCACAAGTAACACTACTGTCATCTTCTCTTCTGATGACTGAGCACCAAGAATTTCTTCACAACATTATTTTACTTTATGGACAACCACAGCTTCAAGGTTTGGTGCATTCTACTCTTCACAAGCTTTGTGTCAGATTAAGGAATACAAGTGGTGAACAAGCATATGTAAAACTGGCAGAATTCTCTAGAGCGTAACCCAGTAAATCCATGCCTCCAATAATTACTGCCAAATATAAAGAATAAAGCAGCAGTACGCCTCAGCTACCTGCTACCTACTAGTAACTTTCAGAGAATGATTTGTCTGAAAGTAGTCAAGAGGGTTTTATTGATGGCTTGGCAAAGACAAACATATACTGATGTCAAGAAAAACAACTTATCAAAGCATCTCATCTACCATAATGTATCATCAGCATGATGTCTCAGAAAAGTTACCCAGACAGCTAGAATTACTTCCCTTTATTGTGAAAGCTGTATCGTGGAATAATACTACATCTTCAAATTCATTTCCTTTCTCACTTAGCAGCTTTGTTTGTATTCAGAATTTTTGATTACTCCTTTCCCCACTCCATCCTCCTATCCCAGAGAACTGGATGACATTAAATAGGGTTTTTTTTTCTTTTCCTGTTTGCAATCTGCAGCTCAGAACTTTAAATGTTTAGTAACATGTTTAAATTATGGGAGCTCCTGTGGAGATCCAGCAGAGAGTGCATCACAGTGCTTGGGATCAGGT
>NW_016690223.1:5099528-5251484 GCF_001604755.1 Lepidothrix coronata
ACTTAAAAACATTTCCAAAAAGCAAAACACTGAACTAAAGTCCATTTCTGTCTACATTTTCCTAGAACTTCAGAAAATATTGTGAAGTTAAAGGAAATTACCTAATGTCACAACTTGTGAAATGCAACTAAAAATGTCGATTTATCTTTTAAGATTGTTAACTGATTCAAGAATTTCTTCTGATATCCAAAGATTTTTATCTTGCAATTGTAATAAGTAATATTCATATAAAAATGTAATGACAAATGTAATTTTTCTAGCAATGATTATTAAAAAAAGAAATGAGTACATATATTGGAAGAAGTTTAAATAAGTTTTTGAGATTTTGTTGAAAAGCTTTAGACAGAAGTTTTCCAATTGAACTCCAGGAGAAATGTGGGTAAGTGCAATTACTCTGATGAATAAATAAAGTGCAAGTTGAAAATGTCATGAAAAGGAATGGCCATGGTCTCTTTCAGTCACCTTTTCATAACACATTCATTTGAAGTATTTACCATTACTGTGAAATAAAAACAGGATGAATGTATAAAGAAGAACAACTATGACAAATATAGAATTAATGCTGTAATGTTATTGTTACCATTTTTTAATTAAATTTTGTGTTTACTTCCACAAATATTCATGAACCCATGTGAACATTCAGACTGTTCAAAGTGCTGAAGGAATTGAAAAGTGTGATCTGATTTAATTCACAAATAATCAATTAAACTAAAATAGTCAATAACAAAAGAACAATATTAAATCTTTTTGATTACAAGTGCATTTGGTGAACTAATTTAGAAACTGGACATTGCTCTGTTTGTCACTAAAACGAGTAAGTTCTCTGTTGGCTTCATGACTTACAAGCCAGCATGACAAACAGGACAAGAGAGAGTCAGGTAATGATCAAGAAGCAGTATTACATTTTGATCAGTGCTTGTACTAGCTCTACTGTCTGATTGTCTCCAGAAAATTAAGTTCTTTTCTCATTAATTTTCGTATTATTCTGCTACCCAGTTTTACTCAGAGCTACAAATGGAAATGTTGGGAAAAAAACATATTTGAAAGCAAAGCCATGAATGATGCTATTTCTGTTCTGTTTTAAAGCCAACCAAGAATGAAACAAAACTCAAAGAAAGTCTGTTCTAATGAGATTTCTCCTCCAAAGAGTTTTGGATGCACTTGGATACACATTTGAACCCTTCAGGGTTTATCTGATGGGAAATGAATTGCTGGGCAATCCTCTTACACTCACAGGTCCAAGTCGTGACCTGGAACGTCTTGTTGTACTGGAAGTGCTAAAGCAATGAAACTGATAGCTTTATAGAACTAAAAGGTTGGAACTGAACCAGGAGAAACACAAGATAATTAATTGGACCCCATTAATTTTTCAGGGTGCTTGGTATCATGTCTCAAATGCAAAGCATTTCCATAAAAGCAAAAGATAAATATTTCACATGTTATAAATGAAAGTGCAATTTGTCTTTACCTGGGCGCATCCACATCAATGCTGGCTTTCATCTGAGGATGCATAATTCAGATGGCAACAGAATGAGAGTCCTTAATTTGAGTTGTCCAGGGCAGAGTAAATTGATGGAAATACACAGTTTTTCAGAAAGAAAAAGGCTTTGCTGGCTGACAGCTTTTAAGCACAGCTGCTTTCTGGGCACTAGGGAATTGCACATTTGCTGTAGCTTTGGTATGCTGCCACTTTAGTCCTTTAAATCTCTGTCCAAGACAGTAAAGATTTGTGAATGAAATAGTCTAGGAATATAGTTCCTGAACCCATTATTCCTGTCTCAGAAGAGGAATAAGCTACAACATGAGGGAACCCTGTTAACCAGAGTCCCTGGTAATATCATGGAGTCATGAGTCCTACAGATGGCTCAAAAGTCTGTCGTCCTTCTGTTCCAAAAGCTCCAGATGAAAAGAAATGTGGGAAACTCACATGATTATGGATAGTGGTTTGGGGGGACTAATGCAGTTTGAGATGGAAAGAAAGTCTGAAAGAATTTGGGCATACAACTTCGGTTTTACAGGGTTAAACACTTAAGCACAAGTTTGTCTAATGAATTAGGGCTACTAAGAGTGAGGGAGATTTCTCCACTACCTTTACTCTTTTCTGTTCTGAGTAACAGTAGGGAATAGCCCACAGCAGCAACGAAACACACAGCACTATACCTGGAACATGGGGCTTTTCTGCAATTCCCATGGAGACAAGTATGGTTACTTAGTCATTGAGAGAGAAGACTCCTTTCTAAAATTTTCTTTAAAATTTTATGTCAGCTGTGAGAGACTGAAATGTTAAATGATTCAAAACAATTTGCAGAGGCAGCAGGTTCTTTGCTGACAATGTGCAGAGGGCGTGAGCACCAGCGGATGACCACAACAAATCAACCTCTGTTTAGCAAGAAGCTGGCTTTTGAGCCAGACAAGGGAAGAGGCCAGTAAGAAGCAGACCCTGCGAGGTGGAATAGTGCTTTTTATCATGCCAATGTCCTCCCTTACATAACTGGTTCGGTTGTAAAAACTTCCCCCCCCACATCAGAGAAAGTAAGGGACATTCACACTATTCATCCCTTCTAAAGGGGCATAACTGGCTCAGATGCAAAACTACCCCCGGGGAGATACGGGGACATTCACAAGTAGACCTGAAGGTATTCATCCCTTCTAATGAGGCATATTTATCTCAACTATGTTGACACGAGAGGCAGCTGACATGTCCTAGAAGGCGTCATAAACCATCAAAGAGCCCCGAAGTGCTCCCAGACTCACTTCTGGGGCCTTTGACCAGAAGACTGCACATGATACACAGTGTTGCAACAATCCACAGTGTGGCATCAGACTGTAAAACTCCACCCCCAGGGGAGTTTCCTGGACATTCCCATTTAAATCTAAACATATACTAACCCATTGAACTTTGTGTTTTGCCGGCTTTCCCCACCCCCAACGGATCAAGACTGCAACCATCATTTCGACCAATGGACATCAAAATTGCAACAATCAAGTCTCATTGCTGGATCCACGTGTGGTGGTATCTTTCTACTCTTATCCTTTCATATATATATTTATACTATACATATATATTTATGAACACTGATCATTCAGTGTCATTTAACTCTAATCCACCCCCACGGGACTAATTAATTAGAAGCTGGGTTACCCTTGCCTTCAGATATGGGTCGTAACATCAGCCTTCTTATTTCTTAAAAAAGCAACACAGTTCGAATCATTGCAATTCTGGTCCTTACAATTCCAGATTCAGATGAAGTGGGTTTTAGAATTAATTCCATCACTGTCTTCTCATTGAAATGAATGGAAAGAAACAATTGAGGGCAGAATTTGTTTCATTGTTTGCAATGCCCAAGGTCTTTCTACAAAGAAATTCAGGATTGTGTTAAGCATAGAAAATGAAAGAGCCAATCTGGTTTATCTCTTCTGTGTACTTGCAACCTTCTTGCTCTGTACACATACTCCCTTTGCTCTCTACAACAACCCTGTCCATTATTACTAACTTTACCTGCCTAAGAAGCATCCTGTGTTTTCTGAGCCAAAGACACTGTGTTTTGGCAGCAATCCTGCATTTCTAGGGTAGATACGGATTGGTAGCATTTGCATAGATTTGTTTGGCCAAAGAAATGTCATATGTTACTTCAAAGATAAGAGTCTGTTTTTTTTCCCTATTTTCCCCCATATGTTACTTGCCAGAAATTTTTAAGGTCTAGAGCGTAAGACAAGAGGAGATTTTAGTTGGTTCTCAGCACCTATTTCTCATTTTTATTAGTTATAAGTAGGAGAAAAAATGCAAAAGTAAAATAATCCAGACATACTATTTGGATTTTTACATTAATTCCTGTGACTGTGGATAAGCTTCAGAACAAGAATTATTCACAGAAATAAGCCACGAAGGAATCAGACAAACAAATCTACTTCTGAAACTTTTAAACATTATGAGTGATTCTCTGAATACTGTAATTATTTTAACAGACCATGAGGAGAAGAATGGCTTTGCAGAGGATCAGTTGAAGGTCTAGGTCCTTAATTAGCTCAATGGATTTTTGCACAGACATGAGCAAGGGCCAGAAGGATGCCAGATGGGAGCAGTAGTCAGGCAGTTGATACAATTAGTGTATGACAATACAAAACTCAGCACTAAGAGGCAAACAGCTGTTGCATCTATTGCAAAGAAGGCAACAACTGGGAGGAAGAACCACAAGTCCTTATGTAGGACATGAAACTGGATGATTGCAAACACTAAGGAAGGAAAATATAAAAGCACAGTAAGCATGACTGGACAAAGATGACACTAAAGAAACAGAAAGTGATATGGATAAACAAATCCTGTACATGTCAAATCAGAGGCAGAAACATGCAAATCAGGAATCAGAAATGTAGGGGCTTTATTTAACATAGGGGGAAAAGTGATATTGTCAACTACAAGGCCTGATCGCAATCAGGAAAAATATGAGTGAATGAATATCATTATATATAAAACACCATGACAGATAACCTTTATTAGGGTAGCTGATTTTCTAGGGAAATTAGGTAAAATCTAATCCATCAGACTTAAAGAAAGCAATCAACATGGTCTCAGATGAAAAATTATTATTAAGATGAAGAAGATACGACGTAGTTCTAACTATGAGTAAGGTCTCCTCAAGTGACCTCAGCCACTCCTCAAACTGCTTCCCCTCAAGGCCCTTCACCATCTTCATTGCCCTCCTCTGGAAACTCTCTAATAGCTGAATATCTTTCTTATACTGCAGAGACCAAAACTGCACACAACATTCAAGGTGAGGCCACACCAGTGCAGAGCAGAGCAGAGCAGGACAATCCCCTCCCTCAACCAGCTGCCGATGCTTTGCCTGATGCACCCCAGGACACAGTTGGCCCTCCTGGCTGCCAGAGCACTGCTGACTCATCTTCAACTTGCCATCAGCCAGGACCCCCAGGTCGCTTTCCACAGCACTGCTTTCCAGCATCTCATTCCCTGGTCTGTATGTACACCCCAGGTTGCCCTATCCCAGGTGCAGAATCCAATACTTTCCCTCAGTGATTGCCCAGCCCTCTAATTTGTCCACCTCTCTCTACAGGGCCTCTTTCCCTTGGAGGTAATCAACAGCTTCGCCCAATTTTGTATCACCTGCAAATTTATTTACTATCCCTTCCAGTCCTGCATCCAAGTCATTTTTGAAGATGTTGAAGAGAATATGGCGTAAGATGGAACCCTGCGAAGGTGAGACAGATGTCTCTACTGAATACCACAGAAACATGAAATTTGAATATTTGGCAGAACAAAAATTCAGCTGCTGCCAAAATGCAGGCTCTGACTTATAACTGAAAGGATATTTCTGCAACTGAGGGTCTACAGAGTGCAGCTGAGTAATCTGGGTCCCTCCCACTAAAAGCCTTAACACTATGCACTGCTCAGGGCACAGTGAAATTGGGAACGATGACTGCCTGCTAAGTCCAATGGCTCAATGACAGCACATGTGAATCTTTTATTATCTGTTTTCTGGTACATTAATCGGGCTGACTTACACCCCAAACTGCCATAGTGGTCAGAGAAGTTCTTCATATGGCCATTATAAACAGTTGCATTAAATTCTTGTTCATTTTTCCTTGTGAAAGAAAACACTACGCTTGGATTATTACAATTCTGTTTTTGTTAAAGCAGTTCTCTGTGTCATTGTCTGTGGCAGGGAATATGCTGTAGCTCTCCAAGCTATAAAAATCTCCTTGGAAATAAGGCTCCTTAGTACTGGGAGAATGTGACCTGCAGAGCTCTATCTCACACATCCTTTTTGTCATGTGGGCATGGGCTAAGTAACCTTAGACAGCAGTTCTCTTTTCAGTAAGTGATATTAAACATACACACCTTAGCAGTGATGTCTACAGGAACCCAGCGTGTTCAGGAGATGATGTATTGTAACCAGCAGAGAAGAAATGGATACTGCAAATCTCAAGAGAAAAACAAATTGATTAGATGCATGAAAGCCCAGTCAGTATCGCAAGTGCCTACAAGAGTTTCCTTAGGTAGGCTTAGTTTCTCTCAGTAGCTGCCATCTATAGATCTAATATGATACTATCTTGTGTGTATGCTACTTTTCCACTGGACTGTGTACTAACTCAGAGAGGTGCGGTGATGTCAACATAATTTTCCTAGAAGCTGTGTCCCAGTTTTTGATCCTTGACATCCTGACCAGAAAAACTGGGAACTTCACCTCTTCATTTCCTCCCTACTCAATGGGGTGATCTTGTTTTCCCTACTCAGTGGAGTGATTTTATTTACAATAACGAATCAAATTTAGAGGATACGTGCACACAGTTACACTGAGTCTCATGCAGAAGTGATCAAACAGAACTATGTAACAACATTTTCTCTGATGAGGATGTTGCATCAGAAAGGATTCCCTGCTCTTTTAAAGTCAAAAGCAGAAAAACTTTTTTTCTAAGCCATAATATAAACACACACCTTGTCTTAAATTTCTTTTTTCAATGAGGTAAGAGAATCCCTATAATGATTTAAAAAATGTCATTTTCTTGATGTCATTTTCTTGCTAAAAACCTAAATTCTGACAGGCATAACCATGACAGGAGGCATTCCTCTCAAAAGGATCAAAAAGCTTTAAAATCACCTGTGTTCTGATAAGACTGGCTGGTAATGCAGTTGCAAGAAAAGTTGCCCTGTACATTGTACTTTTACTCTCTTATAGCTGTATAATGGATCAGTTTGTATCTTTAAGCTTTTCTTAAAACTTCAATTTCTAGAGGCCTCAAATCCCCAAGGCTTTCTAGAGGCTATAAAAGAGAGTGTATTTTTTTACATGATGAATTTTCTTGAGTACTCGTGATACTAACAATGTTCATTTGCTGTAGTAAATCAAGATTCACATTTTGAGGCTGAACATCAGCCTCTTTCACTGTTGTTTCTTAGAAGTGTAAGCCTTTTCACCCACGGACCTGTGGTGAAATGCTGTTTCCTGCATCCTTTAACAGTCGAGCTGCCGCACACAAGGACTGTGAGATTCTTCTGACTGCTTCACGATGCTGCTAAAAAAGGTATTCACCCTTGCAAGAGACTGGAAAAAATTATTCCTGGCTCAAAACAACTAAGCTGTGTTGGGGGGAGAGGGCAGAGCAAGTTCTGCAAAGGTGGGACAGTGCACTGCTCACACACCCCACCTCCCTAGAGCCTCCAGTACAACCCAGCAGTGGCTGTCAGTCACTGGCACACCACAAGTAATGCTTCACTCGCCACCCCTGGAGCCCCTAACCCTGTTCCAGAATGGATAGCAGACCAGAGGCCCACGTGGGGGGGTGGCCACAGGAGGCCAGACCAGATAAAAATCATTGCAAAAAGATGTGTGTGATCACATCCCTACTGTCCTTGGCTAAGACCATGATGGAACCAAAGGGGTAGCTATGTTTTTGCTTTCTCTCTCTCTCGCTTTCTTTCTCTCTTCTCCTAATTTCCTGTTCCTGAAATCTAGGTAACTTAGAGTTGGATTGGCTGGAGTTTGCTAAGTTAATGCTTCGTGAACTGCTTTATTGTGATTGAATGTTGCCTTTAAAATTTGCCAAGTTTCCTATTTTCTAAAGTTTGCCAGTAAAAGTTTGTTGTTTAACCTCCTGAAAAACCTTGTTTCGTTTTCTCCCTCGTGCCCTCTCAGGGTATAAAAAGAAAAAATCCCCTTTAAGAAACTTGCTGAGTGAGACTGGGGCCTTACAACCCTCTATTGTCATCTCTCAGGAAAAGTTTTTCGATACAAGTCAGCCCTCTCTGTCTGTTAGCAAGGAGAAAAACGGGAATGTATAAGCATACAAGGTAAGTATGGAGAGAAATGCAAAAATTCTTTGGAAGGTTTCAGGTCATCATCGTGCACAAATATCCATATTTCCTTCTACTGCATTCAATTTAATTATTCTTAATTAAGTCCCACTGATGAGTCCATATGTTTCAAGGCTCAAGAACTACTTAAAGGAGGTTATTTGTCACTCTATTTGGGAATCATCCAATAAAGAGATATCTATTTAGTTCAAACATAAATCATATCCCTGTTGGGTCATCTCTGAACTCTTTACAATATGGCATCTGCACCTATGCACAAAAATAGTAGCATAGTTGACAGTTTTAATAGATCCTATGTATTAGGAGTGGATGCAAATTCAACAGCTCTACCATTCAGTAGTTACAAGTGGAATAACAGATGAGATGACTGACTCTTAGAGGGATTTGATCAGAGTAGAGGAGGCAAAACAGGAAAATTTTCTATTTCTCAGTGGTGCTCATGAAGAAGCTATCTGTCTAATTGGTTCATCATATAACAAGGCATTCAGCTACAAAAAGACCACAAGGTAAATAGTTAGATTAGATTAATTCCTTCTGTCAGAACACCACTCACAACTTCCCTGTATTGAGGGTGCTGTATGTGGGTGGCAAAAATTGTAAGCCCAAAAATTTGCAAAATCAAAGTCCTGAAGTCCCTGAAAATTCTTTCAAATTTTTTTTTCCACTGCCATTTCACCTTCTAAGTGATTTCATCTAGCACCATATGCAGCTGACTTCAGATTTGAAAGAATGCCCATGTGTTTTCATATTCCATACCTATGTACAGCAGAAACACTGCTTAATAATATCACTAAACTCTGCAAAAGTCTTACTTAGTTGAACAATTAATTTAATTAAACTGAATGTTAATACAAATACTCTTTACTGGGAAACAATCCGTGCTGAGTTATTTGGTGGTTCCCGATTCCGCAGTTCCCATCACGCACCAATTCTTCCTGATCAAGATCCTTTTGGACTTAACTGGAGGGTTAAAAAATATGTGAAAATTATATTAATTGAAAAGCATTTTCAAAGGCAGTCAGTGCTAATGAGACCAACTAGAAAAACTATAGCCAGCCATGAAAGTAAAATATCATGACACTTAACTCTTTGCTAGGGATGATAATTAGCAGGAAGGTTAGGCTTAGTATTAATGAGGTAGTATTTTTATTTCATTGAGATTAAGTTTAACAAGGCAATTGGTCTATTCTAGGGAGGAACAGTTGCTAAATACCACCCAGAGCAACAAGAAAAGGCAGATACAAAATACTCCACTTAGAATATAATCAGGAGAAGACTGTTACCTGTGGAAACCTATTTCATGGGATACCTCTGAGGGTTTTAAAGGCATATGAATGATTAAGGAGGCCAAATCCTGGTTCTTGTAATTTGAAGTCACTTTACAGAATCACAGAATAGGTAAGGTTGGAAGGGACCAAAGTGGGTCACTGGTTCAGTATCCCCGCTCAAGCAGTGTCATCCCAGAGCACACACGAGTGGCTCACAGACAGCTTGTTGTCCAGCAGGACCTCCAGGTCCTTCTCCACAGAGCTGTTTTCCAGCAGGTTGACCCCCAGCCTGTGCTGGTGCCTGGGGCTATTCTTCCCCAGGTGAGGACCCTGCATTTGCTTTTGTTGAATTTCAGATGGAACAGGCTGCCCAGGGAGGTCATGGAGTCTCTGTCTCTGGAGACAGTCAAAACCCAACTGAACATGCTCCTGTGTACCCTGCCTTAGCAGGGGAATTGGACTAGATGATCTCCAGCGGTCCCTTCCAACCCTAACTATTCTGGGATTCTGTAATTCTTTGCCCATCTCTCCAACCTGTTGAGGTCCTTCTGATGGACTGCACAGCACTCTGGGGTCTCATGTGCTCCTCCCAGCTTAGTGACATCAGCAAAGTTGCTGAGGAGGCACTCTCACGACATCCAAGTCTTTGATGAATAAGTTAAACAATACTGTTTAGTAATGGACACCTCTTGTCTGTTGCTTCAGCATGCAGCAAAGTTTTAACTTCTCTTTGCTCAGTACCTTTGTTCTTTACACCATGAAACATACACCAGGCCCTCACAGACACTGTCCATCTTGTCACCCACTTTGGAATTAAGAGGATAATTAGCAGAGAAAATGATGAAGAGAGAGTTTGTTTAGGCATATCAACAATAGATTCTGGGGCACCAGGTAGCATTTGGCCAATGGTTCTTTGCCTGTCTCCTTTAGTACCTTGAGTCTCTTCATCAAGCACAGTTGCTCAGGAATTCTGAGTCATTTTTAAATGCTAAATATTATTATTAAATAGCAAGTGTGATGTCAAATATAGCCTTCTACTCTCCAAATCCCATCTATACTGAGATATAACACTTCCCATCATAGATCCTTATTTTTTGTAATTTTTAGGAAACAGACATCAGTTCCTAGAGCTCTTGGATCAGTCTTTTCCATCAGCCCAACCACAACAGATTTTTCTCCAACATTTTCAGATAGTTAAAACACTCCAGAAGGCCTTGTGAGGAACATACAATTTTGAGTAGAGAATAATGCCATATGTATGGCAGATCCAAGTAATGCCAGATACTTCTCACCATCAGGTCTCTGAAAATCCTCCTGGTTTTTTTAATCCAGAGAATTACACAAAGGGATAACTGAAACCTATAAAGCTTGAGAAATTGGTTATCTCTGGCAGTTCTCAGACAAGACTCTATTAATGTAGGTTAATGTGCTAATAAACCATTTTTTAACAGCAGTAATTGACCAATTATGAGAAAATATGCTGTAGTTAATGAATAAGGCCAGGAAGACAGAATGCACAAAAACCTGCTGGCATTGCTATTCATATTTTTGGTACCTATGGTAGTGGATATGGGTAAATGGTTATTTCTAGTGGCAAATTGCTGTCAGAGCCAACAGCAGAACAGGACTCTATGATAAGCATAAAAAACCCAGGAGTTCGAGGTAAACTCAGAAGTTTTCTCTATAGCAACCTGTTGCTCCCCAATGGCTAAAACTTCATATGTGATCTCCCCTGACCGGTAGATTCACCAGTTTAACAGAAGAGCCAGCTTTTCCAAACAGTCCGGCAATTTCTCTGTATTAAACAAAGCTAGAAACAAGGCCTTTGGGGCTCTGTACTCTCTTTCATTGAGTCTCTGAAAGTGCTAAAACATAATGAGGAGTTCTGGATTATAAGGGGAAGGAGGAAGAGAAATATTTGTTAAAAACTCCCCAATAATTCTCATATCTCCAAAAGATAACATTTCCTGCCCGGCTTGCCCCCAAAACCTAACAAAATGTGCTTCAAAAGATTTTCATTATTTTTATTCTTCCTCCCCTTCTCACATTTTTCTTGCACTCCTATTTGCAATTGAATGCAACATATTAATAACATTCAGACTTCCTTTCATTGCTTTCTTATCACTTTTCTATACTCCTTTTTGACAGTACAGCTATTTGGAGGTAGAAGTCTTGAAATATCATTGCGAAAGAAAAAAGTATAAACAAAAGGCAAACAATTCAGTTGTTTGTTTCCACTAACAAAAAGTAGGAACAATAGAGAGGAAGATAAAAAAATCTTATGTCACTAATTCTACATCTCTAGTTTTAAAAACTAAACAGAAGTTAAAAGTTTGGGGAAAGTTTATGAAATACACTTTGATAACCCATGTCAGCTTTTGATATTACAAAGACAGTAGTGGCTCTAGAAACAGTCAAAACCAAGGTAGAGCTCTGAAAAGTGGTGAGCATGTAGAACTCACACTGTAGCAAATCTAGGTAAGGACCCTCAACTTGTCAATTTTGCAATATTTATATAAGAACAAATTCATCTTTTCAGATATTCCTAAGGAAACAAGATTATTGCAACTCCCATAATTACGTCATAAATTCTTTATGGCAAAGAATGAACTGTCATCATTCCATGCTTTTACTGAAATTTCATAATAAAAATCAGCTTCATTTCCCATTTACCTCCTTGTTTGCAACAATTCTGGAAACAAAATTCATCTTTCACAGGATTCACTGGATTCCAAGACAGAATAGAAGATTTTTTTTTTACAATATGTATATCAATTAATGTGTAATGTTATACAATGGAAATACGTAAGTAAAAAATCTACTCAGCATAATTACACCGTAGATCAAACAAACCAATATTTCCCACTTTAATTCTAAAAAGTACCAGTTTTAAACTACTTAATTTTGGATACACTGTTAATAAATGTTAATATTTCCTAAGGAATAATGAGTGGTTTGTAATTTAATTTTTATTGAGCTGTTACCAAGTTCTATGCAAAATAAACCGAGGCATCAATAGCAATTCTTCCAAAGCAAGATCTGAAAATGTAAATGATGTTTTAAGTAAATACCATTGTGTTGCCTTGAAACAAGCCAAGCCAAGAACACAGAGCAAGAACTGAGGAATTGAGAACTTGAGGGAATTTCTATACTCCTGTCTCTCTCATGTAGATTTGCTCAATATTTTATAATCCCTGCTGCATTTTGCATGTATTTCACACCAACAAATGTCCTCTTCATGTAAGTTTTAACAGTTGACAGCTGAGGTGCCTTCTTTGACCAAAGGGCTTGTGAAAGAATCTTTTCCCTGGGGATGAGGTGTAATAAGAGATACAGAGAGACGAGAGATGAGAGAGGATCACCAGACAAAAGAGTCTCCAAGGGCTCCTCTCCCCATGCTGGTAGACCTTGCTCCCACTGTGTCAGGAGTAAGAGACAAAGCTTCAACTGACTGTAATGAGAAAGTGAGAGACGCAGACAGAGCAGGATCTTAGATGTGTGCATGTCGCATTTTAGGTGTGGGAAAGTTCAACAGATGGATCAAATAAAAAAGCATGGAGGGAAAGACTTCCTTTGCTTCCCTTGCAAGACATTAATATGTCTTTTTACCTGTATTAGAATAATCTCTAGGGATCTCAGTCAAGCTGGAGATCCTCTCTATAAATTATTTACATGGAAAGAGAGACTCTTTACAATTTAAGAATACAAGGTTGGGAAAAAGCAAGGAAAAGGTGTTTCATGTCACATTTTGGAGACCAGTTAATGCCAGAAGATTCCCAGCAGCACCACTGGTATTTGCTCATCCACTTCCCAGCAGACAAATTGGACACGCTAATTTTATAAATGGAAAGTGAAGGGCAAAAAGTCTGAATAAATCATCCAAGTTCACATGAGAAGTTGCAAAGATAGCAGTAAGTAAATCCCTCTATAATAACAGTAGTTCTTTAGTGTTTTAGAAATACGTCCCTCTCAGAAACAGTTCAGCTTCCAAGTTTATTAGGGTGTGCCAGTGAGATCAAAATACTAAATCTGAATATCTAGTCAGCTATACTAAAATTAGACATCGTAATGAGAGATGATGCTGTATATTCAAGTAACAGGAGATGCTAAAACATTCTATCCTGAAATGAGGCAATAAACACAATAAAATAACAAATGAAAAAGAACACACACAAATCTTGTCTGTAGGAATATTCTTCTCTGACAACAAGTCATTCTTGCTACATAAAAAGCCAAAAACAATAGTGCCACTGCATGAACACATGAATATGGAAGCTAATTGCATAGAAGGAAAGAGGAGAGTCCTTGCTCACTGTTCAGTGTGTCACTGCTCTATGCATACAAAGTGTGTCACATTGGTGTTTAGTGGTAGCGTAGGATTGAAGTGCCCCTCTTCAGAAATATGCGGTGGGTTTAGCCTGTTTTTTACCTTTTAGCTATATATTTTCTTGGCTTTGTATTTTTGAAGTAAGTTCCAAGAACTTCAGCAGTCTTCGGTGTTTGAATTGTGTTTTGCCTTGGTCTGAATGCCAGTGCATTTCTCCCCATTAATTCTGCCTGTTCATTCTACGCACGTTTGTTCATTCAGGTGTCTTAGTATGTAACAAGGTTGTTGCAATTGGGGCTTTTTTAATTTAGTATTGTTAGGTTTCATTATCTCTACAAGTTCCACATAGCAAAACATTCACCCTGATATTAAAATGCACAGAACAATATCCACCAATTAATTCTGGCTCCAGAAGTGACCATGCAGACACCATGAAATAAGTCTAATGAAGGAAATGTATTCTTCCAGTGCTGACCTTCCTATCCCATTTTGTCTTCTAAAAGAAGAAAAATGTTTCTGGCCCTTTTCAAGGCCACGTCCTCTGGTAAAGTACAGAATGAACACACACATGCAGCACATACACAACCTCACAAGCTCACTGAAAAACAGTCAACTTAAAAAAACAAAACACCTTTGTGTCCAAACACCAGGTACTTCCTCAAGAAATAAGAACCAACCCAAGATGACAGTAAAAGAAAAAAGCAGACATCAGAGCAAGAGCTGTCCACAGAAGGCAGTCCCGTGACATAGCTTTCTGGTCTGCACACCAATGTAGCCACATTAAGACACTTCCCTCAGAGGTTGCAGGGTAAGGATCCAAAGTCACAGCCACCCCAAATGTGCTGGTTAATGGGGCTCTGTAGATGTTTAGACCTACTGTGCTCCTGGCATGTTCCTTCACACCCTAGGTGTTGCATCTGAAATAATTCTGTCTATGCTGTAGTGGGGAGGGCAGAACACTACGCAGCAGAAGAGAGTGCACTTTCACAAGGGATGCCAAGGAGAAAATATTCACCCATAGCTGCTGGCATGCAGCATCACAGTTCTCTTCCTTTCTCATGACCCTTCTTTTCCCAAAGGTGGCAGATGTAGCTAGGCAGCAGAGCACAGAACCAAACATCTGTTATACAGTGTCAAAGATGAGGAAGAGGAGAGGCCATAAGAGCTATGCAATGAATATTTGAGGTAAGGCTGCAACAGCTGGGAACATGCAGAGTGAATAAAAAATAAAGCTCACACTGAGTGTATGAGACTGGCTAAGTCAGAACTAAGAAGTGTGGGAAAAGGCCATATGAAAGGTATTTTAATCCCTAAAGAAAAGAAAGGTGTAGGAAACACGTTACAGATAACTCACTCCAAAAGCATTGTTGTGGGGAAAAAAAGAGCTCACTAAAATAATTTTAAAATATTTTAAAGGGTATTTAGGAAGAAATTTGAACATTTTTAAGAGTTCTCGTAAAAAACCAAAAAAATCAAGAGCTCAGCCTTCTTTTAAATTATGAAGAAGGAACTCTTCATGGGTGGTATTATTCATGTTTCTCTGACACTGCAGAACAGTCGGGTTTGAGGAGCACATTAGGATTACAGCTTTTGGTCCCCTCTGGATTTTGAGCTTATGTAGACTGCTGTGAAGTGTGTGGGCTTGTGGCAGAGTTGCTGCCTAGACCTTTATAGACTAAATGTCTCTTACAGAGTTGTGTAAGCCTTGATGGATTCACTGATTATATACTGGTTCTACATTCCTATTCTATGCATCTGTTTCCTCCTGCAGGGTTGATGAAGAAAAAATTGAACATTTACACTGAATGCATAGAGGACAATTTTGTAAAAGGTAGAA
Source organism: Lepidothrix coronata (assembly GCF_001604755.1). Classification (NCBI taxonomy): domain Eukaryota; kingdom Metazoa; phylum Chordata; class Aves; order Passeriformes; family Pipridae; genus Lepidothrix; species Lepidothrix coronata. The sequence goes on from NW_016690223.1 coordinate 5,114,792, forward strand.
CAAGTTTATTCATATCTGGTCATCACATTAAACTTGCTTCTGCCAATTTACCTATGTATATAGCATAACTTCTTTTGTATTTCTGGTTATTCTGAGTTTTATAATAAAGGTCAGTGTTAATACTAAGTAGGCCTGTAATACCAATCCTGAGGTTTCTTTGGGTGGGTTTGGGGGTATTTTTTTAATGTCAAAATGCTCTATTTATCATACTCCAGTATCTCATAAATAATTGTATACACTGCACTATAAACCCTAAAAGGAAATTCAGGTCTTATAAAGACACTACAAAAAAATTCATGTTCAGAAAGCCAAACCCTCCATATATACTTCTTTCCTCATAAAAATCCCCCAGCCACTTTCTAATTTGTTTTAATTACAAATTTCTATTCAGGGAAAAAATGGTTTGTACATTACACAATATAAAGAAAAATGGCCACACACAAAAATCTCTCTTTCCCCTAGGCTGACTGAGTTTTTCCAATGCTTGCCAGCAGGTTAAAAAATGTTTCTATTAAAGCAATTAAAAGTAATGCCACAAATAATTATTTCAGTCCAGTGCCCTATACCATAAACATTTTGTGCTAGGACAATTGTGCTTAAAACAAAAGTTCCTCTGTACTCTCTCTCTTTTGCACTCTCACTCCTCCAATATTTTAGTCACGATAGTCTCTATGTGTTCAGCTCCTCACAAAAAAAAGTACAAAGAGACCTATGTCCAAGGAGGGCCTATCTGTCAGATTATGTTTCTTGCTTCTCTTCCTTAATTCTTACTGTCACCGTCCTTTGAGATCGTGTTTGGACAATTACCCAAGTCCCTGACAGGTTCTTCTATTAAACTGCAACAGGAAACATGGATAGAAACACATAGTTCCAGGTCTTCACTCAGGCAAGCACTTGGGCTGCCCCTACCTGTGTTTCTGCCCAGCTCTTCTCTGTGCCTGCCCTGGGCTGCTGGCAGCCCCTGCCCACCCCAGGTCTGGCTGCACTGGGCACTCCCTGCTGAACTCAGACACTGGTTCAGGTTTTTCTGCTTTTTCGTTTTCACGAAGTAAATTCAAGTTCCAAACAGATGGACTTCTTTTAGTTATAATACAATAATGCAAACAAATGTAAAACATTCTAAAGATGGTGACCCACAAATATGACCATCCCTTTCTATCTAGCACACCCTTCATGATTTCCCTGCTACAGAAAAGCACAAATTCTATTTACAAGCTACATTTAACCTTCATGTACTACTTTTATGAGCCAAGCTTATACCACTATGTCGGCTTGCTAAATGAAGTTAGAGCAATTTTGTAGCTGGAGAAACTGAAGAAAAGCAATTCAATCCATCACAAAGCGTGATCCTGCTGGAAAGGCTGGATTCTTCCTTGTTTTTCCACTCTGCCTTCCTGTACTGCTCTATGTAACACAGAAGAAGAAAACTACCAGAAGTATAATTACAGGGAAAATTTAATCCTACTTCAGCCATATCTCTAAAGCATGGGAAATGGGAAAGTTATATATTAGGCAGAGTGGAAACCTGCATCTGACAAATTTAAGTTCATATATCAGGCATCACAAATTAAAATGCCCTCATACACACAATTCTTCTATTCAAACTCGTTGATTTATTGTTATAAAGTTATATATAATTAATATAATTAATTCACTTTTTAGTTGTGCTGACAAGTCCAGAAAGTCTGAACCAGGATTCAGAATTGGAAGAAAAAAAATTTTTTTAAGTTATATTTTTCTGCCTGCTTGGGTTTTGGACACCACCTACTTTCTGCAATTCTTGAGACGGATTTATAGGTTCAAAAGACAACTTTCTGTGAATGTATAAGTGAAGGAAAAAGACAGAAGAGCCCATGATCACCCACCTGACTCCATGCCCTTTCCACACAGGATAGATATTAAAATTATTTAGCTCTTTGCCACACTGTAAGATCAAAGGACTCTCTTCCTTTGAAAAACTTGTTTGGTAAATCCTCCTGCTCCTGAAGTTGCTCTTCTACCCTCCTGCTTACAACATTAAAAACCTACATGAACAGCACAGATCTAAAAGCATTTTCTTCATTATTGATTAAACATTCATGCTTCATACAAATTTAGCATTTATTGCTTCATTTATGTGCAAATGCTTTGTAATGTAGAGACTGATAATTCCACCTTATCAGGTGACACTGTATCGAGGGTCCTAGTATTTAACAACACTATCCCTCTGAAAGCCACTGGGGGCTCCGATTCATGGAGCAGAGGGGTAAACTGAATTCTATGAGGAGATCCACAGATGTAACAGATAAGGAATGCTAAAGCAGTAAAATCCCTCCTTCATTGTACAATACAGCTGCATCTGTCCAAACCTCACAGCCAGGTCAAACCAGAGCCACACATACCTCAGAGGGCTAGCGTAAATTATCAGAGGGACTCTGGACAGCATCACAGCCCATGGAAGGGATAACTTAGTGCAGGCTGCTACTTCTGACAGGCATCACTACCACCACCACCATAATTTTCCCCTGAAGACAGGAAAGACTGTGCTTTTAAAACCAACAGAATAACTATGACTGAATTTGCCAAGCCACACACTAGATTTTTAGTGGTAAGAGCAGATTTTTAGACATGACATATGAAAGAGGTGTTTATGATCATTCATTAAAGAAAAAATGTAGCACCTCAGGAATACATGTGAATATATTCTCCAGCTCACCCACTACCAACAGTTCCCATTCTGTTGAAGAATAAAGACTTCTGAGGCCGTTAGTAAACAACTAACTTCTTTGATCTGTTATTTTCATTCTGGAACAAAGAGTTTCTAAGCAGCATAACAAATTAGTTCACCCATAATACACTATGCCAGACATACTGTTGCCTTGAATATTTTTCATCTCTCAGCTCTGTTTAGGATACACAGTACCATCTACATCTTTTCTAAGCAATCCCATATAGACCCTGACCTCTTTGCACAGTCCAGAACAGGTAGTAAGAAACTGCAAGTTCCAAAGAATTAGTGCAATGAGCCTCACATTCTACATTTATTTTATTTTTAGACTTAGCTAAGTCCATTATATGTTCTTAAATTGAAACTAATATATTTTATTTAGCTTTAATCTTCATTTCAACTCAGTCCAAACCTCCTTCATCTTCTCCAAAATGCTCCTGTGTTAGTAGGTATGATACTTTCACCCCCCAGAACCAAACAGGTAGTGCACTACATTTTGAACCCATAAAGCACACAGCTGACAAGTACTGACATAAATATCATCAGAACTGCAGGAGCCATGAGTGGCTGGACTCTAGTGGCAATGATTTCTAATAGCAGAAACATTCTTAGCATAATACCTCATTACTTTAATACTTTGTGTGAAGTATTATATCCATTATAGATAGAGGATGACATCCTTCACTGACAGCTCTAAGACAAAAAGCACTTAACTTCCCATTATTCTGAACCGAGCCATAGCTCCTCACTAAATTTAAGAGCCACTTACAAAGCATTCAGCACCTCGTGCTTTCTTGTAGACACTTGCACGGAATTTAGTCCTTACTTCTGAATACAGCAAGGATGATGCATTAGACACTTTCACTATTATAGACTGTCACAACAGAAAAGTCATTAATTTACAGAGAGATAAGAATATTTTGCCTCCCCTCCTTACTAGTCATTCCTTTGTCCCATTCTTGCTCCTCAAGTTGACTTAGAGAATCTCTAAACTCTTTAATTGAAGTTTTTGGAGTTTTTTTCAGGAAAGATGTCCTTCTATTCCAGATAGAAAAAATTTCAAGAAAAGATACGAATACTTTTTAAGGAAATGAAAATCAAACTTTTGGAGTGTTGTGCTTCCTTTATGCCAAGTTACATGGTAAAACAGATGATCAAACACAAATTCACGTTTTCTTGTGTCACTCGGTAGCTATTCTAAAGCTGGAGACAGTTTGAGAAAAGGTAAGCCCTGAAAGAAAAATGTAAAAAAAAAAAATTTAAAAACTTGGTCTTTAATATATTTTACTGCACTTATTGGCAAGAAGAAAAAAACTGGCGGATAGGAAGCATGAAAATTCCTTTTCTGCCTTATAGAACACTATGCTTTAAAATGCATGTACACCAGTTGTTTCATTTTCTAATCTTGTTCTATTTTCTGACAACGTCCTGAAGATTTGATTCCTGTACCCTTTACTTGCATTGTGAAGCATTTTTCTTTGTGCTTACTTCAATCAAATTCAGACAAACTATTTTAAAAGCAATTTCTAGCCTGATTATGGGTGACAAAACCCAGTCTGTATCTTGCCAAGACCATTAGGGAGAAAAAAAGTGATTTGGCAAATCTATCATCTTTTTTTCTCTTTCTTTTTCTCTTTTTCTCTTTTTCTTTAACCTCTGAGAAGCACAGAATCAAAAAGGGAAAGAAAGCACAAATATCCAGTTCTCAGTACAGGCTAGAACAATCTAGATGACAGACCTGCATCCTGACTCCAGCTATCCTCAGGCAGATTTACTCACCCAGAATCTTCAAATAGTATCTCCTTCCCTCTCCCACTGCATTATGTGGCTCTGGGTTGGGTAAAGAGTTTGCATCACCCCTTTCACACATAGAGGCACACTCAGACTCTTACTGGGACTGTCACAGTTGTGAGTATAACCTGTAAGGCTCAGTGCAATACAGCCATTCTTTTTACTAACTTTGTGTCTGTTGTACCAAATGTTCCCTTTCTACCCTTGGATCACCATCCACACTATCTTAACACCTGAGACAACTTCAGGCCATTTCCACATGGTCTTCAGCTTTTGCTCACATAGCATAAAAAAGCTTCACTAAAAGAGAAAACCGAAATTTACAGTCCTAATAAAACTTTATTTCCTTATCAGTAGAAACAGCAACTATGTTTTCAGCTGTCCAGTAAGTTACAGGCTTCCTTACTCATTAACTCAAGAAATAGACCAACACCTTTGAGCTCAGACATAGTAAATCATAAACTCTAGAGCTTCTCATCACTGCCACATTATGTAACTTAACTCCTCTCTTCAGTCAAAGCAGCTTCCTCATTACCTGTATCCAACATTTTTTCCCCTCAGTTCTTATCTTTTTTGTTTCTTTCCCATCAATTCCAGCCAGTATTCCTTTTTCTAAATTACCTCCTAATTTTCTAAACACCATATTCATTGTGCAGGTTTGCTCTGATGACAGAGCCTAAGAACATGATATAGACTGGTATCACCAAAATACGTTGCATTTGTTGAAGTTTATTTTTTTAGCTAAACATGACTTGAAATGGAAAAATATGGGCTTCTAATATTTCAGTCGTCTAGACATATAGAAAAACCTTGAAGTACCATAAAAAAGTCCAGGGCAGGAGAAGGAGAAATAGGAGCACTGAGTTGGGATTGAGGGGAGAACAATTCAAGTCTCTATCGAATGTACTGTTCTTCCAGAAACTGCGCAGGAATGACTGAAAAATGTCAGAAGGAATATTACAACACAAGTTACAAACAGCAGCAAATCTTGATTAATTGATAAAGAAAATTTTTCCTGTTATTGTATCTATTTGAATTCCTGCATAAACATTAAAGAAAATGGAGGTAATATTCTTAGTACTGGGTAAAACAAGAACTGGCTAACAAGCAGTAGGAAAGAGCTCTCAAGTGTAATATTCAGTTCCCCTCACCAGCATGTTGAAGGTATATGAAAGCTCCCCAGCTATTTTACTCCATTGCTATCTGTCTACTTTTATCACCCTGCCAGAGTCAAAGAATCACTCGATTTTTTTTTAAATTACAGCTATTGATTTGTCTCTTTTTCCTGTCTTTGTAGGAAAAATATGACTTATGAAGGATTTCTCTGGTTGGTTTGGGCTTTGTTATTTTTGAAAGAAAACTTCCCATTTTTCCCTCCCATTTGTTCCTCTCTGTATTCCAGAGAGACCAGAACTGAAACCAAGAAAAAAAGAGATGCTGACAGCCCTGGTCTTTCTAAGGTCAACTACCATAATAAAGAACACCCTTGGTGGTTTCCTTACTCTGCTGGAAAAAGGGCACAAACAAAGCTTACACACTCTTTGCAGAGACAGTGCACACAACTGAATCCCCACAGCCACATCAGACAAAATTTATTTGTACAGCAGGAATCACATCATCAGTCTGAAGAAACAGGGATCATTTGTATCACAACAAACAAATGAGATTACCCTATGCTAACAATCTCACCACCCAAACACAGCTCTTACATACTCTTTAATTACTGATGAGAACTCCCGATCCAATGGAAGAAGCTGTTCAACCTTCTCAGGGCACATGTAAGGGCCATAGCACTTACAAGTATTGATTCACTCTTTCTGCTTAGTGGAAACATCCAGAGACAAAGAAAGGCTGGTGCTGCGCATAATCAGAATTCATTTTAGTGGGATTTCTCTTTTATATTTTCCTAGTTTAATTAGCATGTCCTGATTTCAAACTATTTTTAACAAGACATTTTTCTTCAATCAAAGGGGCAAATGCTTTTTCAAGAATGTCAGTCATCTAAATTATCCATCATTTTATAGTTTCTGACAAGCCTCGAGACACTCTACTATGGAAATAAAATCTACAGCTGAATTAACTTAAACTGTTTTATAGGGGCCTGCTATTATAGTAGTGCACTGAATCTTGAAGATCACCAAAGGCTGTGGTCCTTAGCACTAGCTTTAGTTTTTGCAAGAATTATCCAGAGTACATGTGGATACTGGGACCAGAATTTAACTTTTGTTTAATCTACATGAAGCTGAAAAGATTCTAAAATCATCAATGAAATTATTTTGCAGGTACAATGGTACAATTGAAACAAAAACAATTTTAGAAAAGGTAAGAAAACCCTTTTTTTTTTTTACAAATGGAATAAATGGGTGAATTCGAAAACACCTAGATGGCCAGGCCTGTGTTTTTTGTTTTTATTAAATTGTTCTGAACATGAAATAGCAAGAACATCTAATTTCTCAAATTCAGGCTCTCCTGACAGTGCAAAACTACCACTCCCAGCCCAGATTTCTTGTTTGGCTGATGGTTACTGATCTTGACACTTGCTGGTACTCTGTGTTGTGAATAATTCAGGGATGCTGAGTTGTTCAGTGACAAACTCTGGAGGGTAAAATGAGATCTGACATTGCTGCTTACCTGTTTGTGCTTCAAAGCAGAATTAATAAGCAGAATTTCTCTGTTAGACTCAGGATTACTGAGAAGAGATCTGAATCAAAATGCCTCATAAACACTCCCAGTGTTTGTTCCACTACAGCTGAAAGGAAGACAGCAAAGGTCTTTGCCCAACATCATGCAGAAATTTAAAGTTACTATCTGATTGCTGTAAATTAAGCATTTGGATGAATCTAGAACAATCCTATTTGCTTTCTAAGCCACTGAATTAGAAAAAAAATAATCTTTTTCTCTGGAAAAGAATGAACTGAAGGTTACAGCTGCTTTCTGCTAGATCCGGCTATGCCACCGTAGAAGAGAATGCTTACCGTGTTTGGCTCCACCTTTTGTTGGAGTCAAAAACATCTACAGATACGTCAGCTGAACCCTTCAACACTTCTTTATTTGTTCAGATAAAATCAAGTATGTCATCTTGAGCAATGGTTGAGTTGACCTGCATGATTTTACCTGAATCAGCAAACTAGAGAGCACTTTCAGCACCTACACTAAAGAAAGCTGATAGAGCACAGTTAAGCTCCAAAATGGATATGGTCTCCTTAGGCTGAGAGCATCTGGAGAAGAGGAATCTTGTTTTACATCTGATGTGGCTGTGGAAAATCAGTTGTGTGCACCAGTGCTGCATCCTGACCCCATCCTACATTGGGCTCTTCTTCCACTAAGGTTGAAAAGACCCTAGACTGTGTTCTTTACAATGTTACTTGACCTTAGAAACATCAGCAGAAATACCAGAGCAACCAAGCACAGCTGAGGTCAGTAACTTCTTCCACACATGTAGCTGGATCCAGAAAATAATGTCTATGAAGAGCCTTGAACCAAATGCCAAGAGCCTGTAGTCCAATCTGAGAGTATGCTGCCAGGCCACTGGTGGAGTTTTTCTGGGGCAGAGTTACAGTTCTCAGGACACACAAAGGGCTTTTGCAAAGAAAAGTTTGTCATTAAATGAGCCCTAATCAAAGAAAGTCTGTACAGCTACTGACTGATAGCACTGATCAACCATGCAGAGAGTCTGGCTGCCTGAGCCTCCAGCATTAAGGGGTTTCTTTATCTCAGTAAAATTTATGTTGACTTCACATTTTTAAGGAGAGGGATTTTGGGACTGGAGTCATCAAAACACACTTAAATGAAAAAATGCAAATCCCTGTAGTGCCTTGGGTTTTGGCAACACAAAACAATTGTTTCTTCCCTTGATTTACATAACAAAGACACCAAATTCCTCTTTTCTCTAAGCTCACGGGGAAGGTTTCCAAGGCACTTGAGGCACAGCAGTCAGATGGAGAAGCATAAGGAAGGTATTTATATTGCTAAGCTTTCTATAGCACAAGAGGGTAGACATTGTAGTAGCAGGCAATTATTTTCTTTAAATCAAAAAAAAGGAGATGATAGTAAAAAGCATAAGCTTTAGAAAATCAAAATGAGGTTCTATAAACCTTAAAGTGCACCTGTGATTGGCAAGCTCTAGCAATAGCTCTCTGCTAAAGACCACTATAACTTTCCCTGAAGGGCATCAATTTATCTGCACTGAAACACTTCTCTACATCACTAGAAACCCAGTACCATGTACAAGACTGAGAAATCTTTAGCAAGTTAGGTGTTGGCCATTAAGCTGACAAGTCTCATTTTACTACTGCAGAGGCAAATGGAGTGGCATCCAAAAAAATCAGAATCAATAATGAGAAATAAATGTTATGTATAACCTGCATTCAGTTTTACTGATCTGCCTTTCCGTGGTTGTAAATTCCCTGCCTTTTGTATGTCAGGACACCATGAAGTATCTACAAAACATAGTTTAAAAGTTACTGGACTAACTTTGTCACTTGATATGGAAAACATTTTGATTAGGTTAAAAGTATTTTCAGTAGTAATAGTGGTGCAAAAAAATTGTCTTTACTATATAGTGCTTGCAATTATTTTATTTTCCCCCTAAATTTTTATTCCTTGGTTTGTTTCTTTTTATGACATCAGAAAAGGAGATGTTGCTACCCTTAGCTGTTTTAACACTTGCACTGTTCTTACAGACACCACTGAGCCACAGACTGAGAAGGCTGACTTTGTACTATGTGTTTATTCCCATATACTGGAAGCTATACATTATCTTGTTAACAGAGAAAATAACCTGCTGCTGAAGAAGCAAGATCACATGCTATTCTCTCATTTTTTACCTTTATGAACCCTGGATTGGACCAACATGTTTTTAGTTTTGGTAAAGAGCCTAGCGCAGGTTAAGCTGGTTTACTAAGCATATTAAACTTTATGAGTTTAATGAGTTGAATTACTAGATAATTGTGGAGGAAGGATAAAACTCTTTTTGAAAACTTTTGGCAAAAAGCAAGCACAACTGTATCCTAATTTCCTTTTCTCACATATATACAAATGGTCCACATTTATTTATTTATTACTGTCTATCCCAAAGCTGAAAAAACTCCAGGAAATGCTCTGTACTGTCGTGCTGCCATGTAAGACTGAAAGCTCGAAGCAAATCATTAGGTTAACAAATATCAAGGAAACTCTGGCTATAGATCAGCACTGCTGAGCTGGGCAATAGGGCTGACACTTTGCGCACCTTTTTGTGCCTACTGAGGGTTCCCATTCTTTCCTTTCCTAAATTTTCTATGCATATTTCAAATAGACAAGAAAAAAAATCCATAGTAATGGAGATTAACTAAAAAATCACCTTGTCCAATCCCCCTCTTAATTGTTGATGTGATATGATGTCAATTTTTTATGCCCAGTTGGAGCCAGCACACTCCGACACACTGGTGGAATACGTTTTAGGTTGAAAAAATGAATTTGAGTAATTCTGAGCAGTGAATATTTTATGACAAACAACATACTTAGAAAAGCCCCACACCACAAACTCAGTCAAGTGGATTTTGAATTTTCCATGTCAGAATTGAAAAACATGTTTCCTGTTATGTTTTTCATTCTGACATAGTAAAACTGGTGACCTGAAAGTCAGCTTGGTTGGTTTTTTCCCACTTCAGTTCTGACCTGTTCTGTCCTCCTAATATACCCATAAATGGGACTGAGACCAGAGGCTCACAAGAGTGAGGAGATCAAGTAGGAGGGATCAAGTATCACTCCTGCAGCTGCAAGAGTATTGAGTTGACAAAAGTTGCTTTCAAAACCTTCGACCCAGATTCATCCCCAGCTCTGTCAGCTTCTGACAGCCTAGATTTGGGCAAGAACTCTGATTGTGATGGCAAAAAAAGACTCTCAGAGGCTTATTTCAAACAGTGGAACCATGAAGAAGCCTTTATAACACAGCAATGAAATATGAAAAATTTACATTTTAAAAATAAATTACAATTTGCTGCTTCCTGACATGAGTCAGATCTCACATCAGAAATAAGCCAACACTATGTAGTGGCAAAGTCGGGCAGGAGCTGCAGCAGAGCCTTCTGCAAATGGTAGAGCAAAGTGCTACCTATCATAAGGCCAGAACAACATTCCATATGTTTGTCACTGAAAGCTCCATTAAAGCTCATCTGACACGGGGGTTTGTACTTACTTAACATATAACAAATTGCCTAAAAGCCTTTTATTTTTCATGGGTCTGTACCTGAAGTATACAAGAGTAACAACAATAATGTCCAGCCTTAATTGTTTCTCTCCAATTATTTCAAAACCACAGAATGTCGGCCTGAAGGTAGTCTTGCATGCACAGCTAGATTTCTTGCTACACGTCACGGTAACATCCCACAGTCCTGTTGCTTCAGTCAGGACAATGATCAGATTAGTATCATAAATTAAATAATTTTCTGTATTCAAGAGTAGGTGATGGCAGATACAATGGCAACTGAACTTTGATCTCTTTCTCCATTTCATTTTGTTGCTTTTGTCTACTAAATTAGTCTAAAGACATCATGAAAAATGACATAGTTTCTTGAAGTGTATCTGAATAGTTGTGACTTGTGACTCTCAGAAATAGCATTAGCACATGTTCTCTTCATAAGTTCACAGCTTATGATAATATGAAAAATAAAATCATAAGAGCATATGAGAGTTACTGAAAAAAGGAAGCAAAAGCAGAAATATCAGCTTCCCATTGGTAGAAAATAAATAATGAAGAAAAAAAGATGAACTTGTAAAAGCCACTGCCTACATACTTCAGATATACCACCTGCTCCAACAATAACTTTGAGATGTCTCCATCTCTATAGGGTCTTACCCTCCAGCATAGCTTCTTCTCTTCTTTCTCTGAACTATAGACTCCTTGAGATACCAAATACTTTTCTGTAAAGCGTTGCATGCATATTCATGTAATATAAAATGGTGTCTACACCACTAATTGTATCTACACAGAGGAAAACAGTCCTCAGAGGCTTAACCAACTTTATTTCAAATTCAGAAAAACTCCACAAAAGGATGAAGAACATACAATAGGATAATTTTTGAGTATTTTCTATTGTATTAAGGCATTGCGTTTTCTATTATAGAATCATAGTTTTGCCAGAATTGGAAGGAACATTAAACATCATCCAGTTCCAACACCCTTGCTGTGGGCAGGAACACCTTTCACTAGACCAGGTTTCTCAGAGCTCCATCCAACCTGGCCTTGGACACTTTCAGGGAAAGGGCATTCACAACTTCTTTGGCAACCTGTTCCAGTGTCTCACCACCCTCACAGTAAAGAATCTCTTCTTGTTATCTAGTCTAAACCTACTCTTTCAGTTGGAAGCCATTCCATCGTGTTCTGTCACTACATCCTCTTGTAAATAGTATATCTCCATCTTTCTTGTAGGCTCCCCTCAGGTACTGGAAGGCTGCAATTAGGTCACCCTGAAACCTCTTTTCCTGGCTGAACACTTCCAATTCTCTAGGCTCTCATGTATTGGTTCTTTTCCCTGTAACAACATATATACATCCCATCTTACAGACGTCAACAGAAATTACAAGAAAGGTCTCATAATGCAAAGACTTCACAGAAAACTCAGCTGAACCAAAAAAAAACCAAACAAGCTGGACCTTGGATATTTATCCTGATATGAACTTGCTTTAAACGGTTTGATATTTTCTCATTCAAGGTACTACCTTAGAATAGGATTTTCTAATAATTTCAGTTTATCTTCAGTTCCAGGAAAAAACAAGTGCTATTTTCTTCTATATGCTCTTTAATACATGGCTTCTGTATTGAATATATGAAAAATGTTTGTGAGTCTCAAGTACTCATGAATTTCTATTTTAGAGATGTATAGCAAGAAAATAAAGGATGGGTGACTGTAGAGAGCCAGAGTAATCCCAGCATTTCCCACTGGCCTAAAGAAGATGTTTCTCAGATATTTCTATTTGCTTGAGCACAGCCATGTCAACAGGAACATTATGAAACTCCAGTTCTTTGAGGTTGTCCTACATTGCACAAGAGGTTCACCTGCTGATGCCTTCTGAGAAGGTCATCACACATAACTGCATTAGCTGAATGGTTGTAGCAGACCTAGATTCTGTCAAAATTTCCCATGTAGAACTGTGGCACAGTATACCTTCCCTGCACACTGACAGATGTGAGAAATTAAGGTATATTATTACGTCAACTTTCTAAATTTTATGTCTAGGTAATTTTCACAGATAAACTACTTTTCTGCCTTCTCCCTCCATGTTAGCCTTTTTATAATCTCTTTCAATGCTGATTTTCAGTAGTTGTACTTATGATGCCATATACAAGATAGGCAAAACAGATCATCGGTCGTGATCAACAGACTCATGTCCTTTGGTCAGCACCTGTTCTGCCTAGTGTCTTGAACTGGCTCCGAGATGAGTTTTATGTTCCAAGAATAAATCCTTCACATGGAGTACATCCAATTTCCTAGAAATGCTGATACTTAGCTGTACTGTATATGCAGCCTGGGACTGGTGACAGCCAAGCAGGCAGATGATCTTTCTACTGATAATTGTCTTTAAATAAAATTAAAACCTCAGCCAGCTATAAATTGGCTTAAATTTTTAAAAGTCACTTTCAAGCTTGGTTGACAGTTCTAGCTGGAGACTAAACACTTTCATCCACTGGTTAAGTAAAACGCAGCCAGTTGCAATGCTGTCTCTCCAGTGAGATGGGTCCAATTCTGTAGATGACAGAGAAGTTCATAACCTCTAGTTTATTCTGTCTTGTCTCTCAGGTGACAGTATCAGCTAGGGCACCAGTAGTGATATCTTCTGCTATTTTCTAGTAGCTCAAAAAGAATTGAACAATGAGCACTAGTGACCTGGACAGCATTTGAACTACAACTGTATGTTGTACAAAGAGTCTCCGCAGCTGCAAGAAGTTCCTTGTTCTACTTACAGCTAAAAACAATCTTTCCTACACATAAACTTGAAAGTTTATCTGAGTTGCACATTGTCTTGATTTTTCCTCATGTTGGCTACAAAAACAGCTGCCTTCAAATCAGATGTGTGAGAGGATTTCAATTCAAAAAGATACTGAGCAGCCTCACTGTCCTCATAAGTTTTGCCACTTCTTCCTTCACCATCCTGTAGTTCACAGGAAGTGAATGAAAATAAAATTACAAAGAACATTAAAGGAAGAACTGAACAATAGCCCTGATTTTGAAAGTTATTCCAAGGTCAGAATAGGTATAACCTAAGCTTTATCCAGAAAACAACATTCCAGGACAAGAAGATGCCAAAGATGCTTTTTGCAGTTTTATCTCATAGTTGCTTGTCATGCTTCTGAAACAAGAGAGAATACTTAATAAAATATGTGCTCTTGTAGACAATTTGTTCTGGGTCTGGCTAAATAATAGGTGAGAGTGTTATTTTGAACAGTGACAATTATGTCTTTTCAATAATAGCACTCTGTTGTTTTTAAAACTTTCAAATGATGGATTACTGGTGTGATCTCCGATTCAGAAAGAACTGTATAATCCCCTTGCTGTGCTGCAAAGTGCCCCAGCAGCACTGCCCTGATGAAGTCCTGCAGGCATGATCTGAGACAGCACACGCTGTGCTGCCAGGCGTTCTTGGGGCTTAAGGTACCCCAAGGACACAACTACCTGTCTAGCAATAGTTGGATTCAATGCCAAAAGATTTCTTTACTATCACTCATATGTGCTGAAACAGCACACATAGCAAGAGTTCCCAGAAAAATCAACTACCATTAAAAAAAAAAGACAAGGCACACCTTAGGAGAGAGATTTCTCTGGCACAATTCAGAGCTACTCTCTTGACATAAAAGTGCAATATCAGATAAGGATCTGGCCCATCCAATTTGAATTCTTTAATATATGCATTCTTTAAAAATAAATAATTGAACTGTCAGTTCCATCTAACTGCCTCACTACTGTTCTTTCGTTTCCTGTCAGCACCACAAAAATAGTTAGAAGAAGGGGTTTGCATAAGGAGAGAGCTCACAAGGGAAAGAGCAGGCTGTTATACAGAAAAGGGAGAGCATGTAAAATAGCAGGCAGCACAGAGATGAGTGCAGAGGAAGCAGATCAGTGGGCCAGTCAGTACTGAGGTACAGGATGAAACAGCATAAAAGTAAACTATACCTGGGGAAATGTGGCTTGGAAGGTGCTAAGGGTGTACTATTTAAGTAGTTTAAGTTAAAAGGGACATTATGTACCAAGGAAAGACAAATTTCATGTTCCCTGTGTCCTCTGAGTGTAAAAAAGGTCCCTAACAAGCCAATTCTCAACAGTGGAAGGAGACTACATTAATGCATCCCTTCCAACCCAGTATTATCACATCTAGAGATCTCCTCTGTGCCACTAGCAGAAAAAACCTCACAGGCTGTATTTTTTCATTGAAAGCAGCACTGAAAACTACCCATTTGGCAACTAATGAATAGATCCTTATTTTCCTGCCTTTCTTACACTACAGGCTGTGAGACTGTCTGATCATCTGAATTTCAGAGCAGTTGTGCATAGAAAAAGAAGACAGCCTAAAGCTGCAATACCTGCCTGCCTGTACAAGTAGTCGCAGTAATTCCTTATAGTACCCCCACCATGCTGATAGGGAGGGCAGTGATGTCCCCCTTCTCTTTTCAAAGGAGAACAGTTAGCACCAGAAGTCAGCTGGAGGTGTCAGTGTGAGAGGACTTCAGAGTTCAATGCTTAGCTCCTGCTGAACCCTCATCTGACCTCTGATGCTGCTGTATGTTCAGAGGATAGCTGGGGAGACACAGAACATGTGAATGACAAACGAAACAGGAACCACTCACCCTAACCAACTACTGTCCTTTGTCTTCTCGTAGAAGAGCATTTATATCTGTCCTTTATTCTACAAGGGCAGTGAATTCATATATTTTTAATAATGAAAAAATATATTTAAAACTATTTTGCAGACCTTATAGCCACATCACTACTGCACAGTGAAATGCAGTCCCTTCTGACACTAAGCAGCATTGCAATGGCTTTGCCTTACACTGAGTAAGTGCCAACCATGGGGTTCACTGCACTAAAATCAGTATAGCATGTGGGTAACTGTAGACATTGAAACAACCAGTCAGCTGCAAAATTTGCTCATCTTGTGTGGATGTGTACAGAGTTTATGTATATATGCAAATCAAGCTATCACAAGAATAGATGTCAAAATAAACAGTGAAAATATAATTGATCATACAACAACAGCAAATCTTTTTTTCTCTCCTCATAAGTGCTGATTACAACAGTAACTATTAAATATATAAGATGCATGACTGTATCTTGATTTGATAACAGCATTTCTCTGCATTTTGAGAGCTTAAAAAATGGAGTAGTAACTCAATTATGTATGTTTATGAGCCTAATATAATTGATTTTCTGACCAGCAAGGATACCAGTGGGAATTATCTTGGTCCAAAGAAATCAGTGAATAATGACACAAAGTCCTGTTTTGGCAGAAGCACCATAAAGATGTCTTACATAAAAGTCCATAATCTAGCCAGCGTCAGAAATCCAAGCTGAAATCCAAATATATCAAGTTGATAACAACTGTTCCAGTACCACACGATAACACATGGTTCTTATATAGTGTTATTGCACAATGTTTTCATATGTAGCTTGTTTCTGTCTACATTGTCAATAATCAAATTGTAATGAGTGACTACCATACTACTTGACTGAATAAAACCTCGTCTTTCTAGGGCTGGATTTCTGAAAATGATGACTGCAAATGAGAATCTAATGCTTACTGCCATTCAGCTCTTCTGAAATTGTCAGTATGTGTCTGCATAAGCAAGGACCTCCAAGGGGTTTCATGGTGCAACTGATATGCCAAATGCTGAGAATCACCCCTCTTCAGTATGTCTTCATGGGGAGTGTTCTTGGGAAACATCTATTTAAATAGTCAGGAAAAACTGGATAGAAGGGGATGGATAGAATATCTCAAGCATAAATCACTGTACTTCATATACAAGCACTTTCACTGTAGTACTTTTGGACTATGTTATTCTCCACCTTAACTGCCCATATAAATTGCATTTTCAGCTTTCAGCAGAACTGTGTGAAGAAACATTTGTTTGTCTCATATGGTTCTTCACCCTTTTCCAAAAATTTTCTTTTCCCCACAATCACACAAGGAACTCGCTTTCTGTTAACTGCTCAGTAAAAGAGAGTGCCTCGGGGCTTTATTAAGTAGGATTTCTGAGAGACTGAACTATGTGTAACCTAAATTGGCTTCATAAGTGGTTTCTGGAGGGCATAGTGCAGTATTTATACGCATAATCGCCTTTCACCTTGATGTTAATTATATACTTTGCCATTCAAAATAAGTCATGGCCATGAGCTTAAGCATCTGTAAAGTAAACATGTCAGGAAAGTAAGATACTGTAAAATGAATTTAAATAGTCAATTCAACACTCCTAAAAATTCCTTTTCTTTTTACCCCCAATCTCTAGTGTGGTCCGAGCAGAAAACAACCATTGGTCTCTAAAAGGAGAGCAGAAAATTTTCACCTCTCTGGGTTGCTTTGTTATAAAATAGAAATATAATGCACAGTCTTTTTTCTCCAAATATGATAATAAAAGGGCCTTGCTGGTTAACGACAATTTGAAGAGTTATAAGTGCCTCAGGGTCTCATAAAACACATTTTAGCTAGGAAAAAAATTACATAATACGTCATTTTTGCATTTCATTTTCTACTTTTTCTTCCCTTTTCTAAATCAATGATATTTATACAAAAACAGGATCTTTATTTCTGATCTGTGTTCTACTCCACTGAAGTCAATATGCCAGATTTTTGAGAATGAATTTTTTCTGCTGGAGTTTGTTATGTGCTGCTTAAGTGAGGACAATAAGAACCCAGCAAAAATCACCATGATCCAGAAAGCAAAGTCTCTGACCTAAAGAAATGGCATCCAGAATTTACTGATTGCCAACAGCAAATAATTATGAGTTTGGAAGGGCCTGTTCCAGAGCTGGCCAGCTTTAAAGAACTGGCTCAGCTGAGACAAAAGTACTAGATTTCACAAGCACATTTTGGAGGCATTTAAAAAAAATCATAAAAAATATGCACTGCAAAATAAAAATATGGAGATGTTTTGGTTTAAATTGGTATCTGCCAACATGTTGACAGTCCTTTGAAGACTCAGTACAAAGAGGTAATTCAGGTTTTTTCCTGTCATTTCAGGCTTTGAAACTACCCTGCTCACTTTCTACTGAATAGCCCATCTAGGCTGTGCTCACTTCTAAATTGCCTCCTACTTCAAACATCAAAATTCTGTGTGAACAATTCCCTGTTTCTCATCTGACTGAGATCTCCATTTTTGCTCTCTTTTCCATTCACCATTTTGTTTGCCTGATACCCAAATGCTAATCAAGTCCTCAATGTTCCTCTGTAAGCCCACCAAAAAAACCCCAAACTAAAATATAAAAATAAATGTGTGTAGCTTCAGAAAAAGGCATGACAGAATTATGGAAGACAAAACCATTGAAAGGTTCAGTATCTGGGACAGTATTTTGGGGAAGTTTTTATGTTTTCTTCTAAACCACTGCTGATGGATCATGTTAAATCAGACTGCTGAGACAAATAATACTTTGATCTGAGCCAGTAGGGTTGTTCTTAGGCACCACCTGTACAATACCTCCATTCTCTGTTTACTCCCTTCTGTTTCTTTACAGAAGCTAAGCCTAAGCTTCTTCCAGAATAATTTTGTTGGTATCTGTCATACTCTATAAACTAAGCGCTATTTCATAAGCCTGCAACATCATCCCTTTGTGTCATACTGGCTAGTAGCTACAGGTATAATAGATCACATTAATACTAAAAATATCATTATGAAGCACTTTCTTTAAGATTACAGTACTAAAGTTTAGATAAAGAATTTCTCACCTCCTTCAGGATATTAACTGCAGACAGAAAAGAATGATGATGGCATTGACTAAGCACACAGTAGAATAAAAAAAAATTAAGGAAATTAAGTCTCTTCTAAGTCATTATTTTTACTGATAAAGTTTAATTTTGCCTTTATAGACTGCAGTTTAAGTCTTCACTCACCTCTAGAAAGTACCAGAGTCCTCCTGTACTCAGCACTGGTGAGACTGCACCTCAAATCCAGTGTTCAGTTTTGCATCACTGACAACAGGACATGGAGGTTCTCGAGCATGTCCAAAAAAGGGCCACTAAGCTGGTGAGATGTCCGTAGCACAAGTCAACTGGGGAGCAGCTGAGGCAGGTGGGACTGTTCAGCCTAGGTAAAAGGAGGCTCAGGGGAGACCTTGTTCTCTCCACAACTACCTGAAAGAAAATTGTAGCAGTGTGGGGGTAAGTCACTTCTCCCAAGTAACAAGTGTTAGGACAGGAGAAAATGGCCTCAAGTTGTGCCAATAGGAGTTTGGATATTGGGAAAAAAATTGTTCGCTGAAAGGCTGGTCAGGTATTCAGATAGGCTGACCAGGGAAGCAGTGGGATAACCATCCCTGGAAGTGTTCACAGGGCATGTGCATATAGCACTTGGGGACATGCTTTAGTGATCAGTGCAGTGGTGCTGAGTTAACAGTTGGACTCAATGATCATAGTGGTCATTTCCAACCTTAATGATCCTATAATTCTATGAAAGACATTCTCAGTTTTCAGTTCAAACTAGTCCTAATCCAAAATCCTCTGTGAGATGCTTAAATATTTCGATGGTTCTGTCTTCTTTGTAGCATTTCATGTTACTCATGCTGCTTGAAAACACACGTAGTAATAAACTGTCAATGCTGAGAATGTCCATGAACATTTTGAGGTGTTTTGAAAGAAGATGCAAAATTCTCCACTACCAATTATTAGAACAGTTGTTATAGTCTACTCTTATTTCCTTTCAAATTTTAGTGAATTCTATGTCCTTTCTTAGGAAAAGGTGTGAGCACCTTTACCCAGCTGATCATTTTTCTGGCACTTTGGAAAATATCTTATGCCCCATTATTAATAATCTTTTTGAAGCGTATCTGTTTGCCAGTACTTTGTTCCCTTCTATTTTCAAATTGTCAAATAACAGCTGAGGAATCTTATATGCAGCAGCTGATTCAAATGCATTATTATGTTCAGGTTGCACTATTGTACTTCAAGGCATCACTCTGATTGCTCTGGCAGTCAACCTTTTCCAGGCCTTGCCATAAAATCTGCTAGCTTATAGCATGTGGTAAGCATTTCAGAGATGACTCTAAGCCAGTTTTGTAACATGGTGTTTTAAGTATATAAATCAGCAACCATCAAGAATAATGATTCAAGCTATCAGGTTTCTACAACAGTGATGCAATTTATTAAACTGCTCACTGTTACTTGCAAAACAAGCAAAGCTGAGTTGAGATAAATAAGCTTTAAAATGTCATCATGAGGAATAGTATCTGAAAGGGCTTAATTGCTCATAGTAATGAACAAAATGAACAGACAGCATTAAAAAGTCACAAGGAGACAGACCTTCACCTCATTGCAGAGTTGTAGCACCACTAAGTACTGGATATCACATTCTTAAGGTATCTAAAGAGATACATTACTTATACCGAACCATTTTTAAGTAACCTTTATTTGGAAAGTATTTTACAGAAATGAATAATGCATATAATGAAGCATTACTGCAACAAATACATCCTAACCAACCTGTAACTGAAAAAGAAGGAAGAAGGTAATAAATTACTTGGAAAATGCTTAAATATCTACATGAGAAAGATCTGATACAGTTGTGACTGCCTACATCCCGCAGTGACAAAAGGGGTTTGTGCAACTAAAGATGAGAGAGATATTGATTCCTCAGTATCTAGTAGTATTAGCTGTAGCAAATTATTTGACACATTTCCCATTAACTACACCAGGTAAAGGTTATGGCTACAGCAAATTATTTTGGTAGTCAGTCTTAAGAGTAATTTTACTCCAAAGAATAAGAAAATATAAATGAATCAATATTTTCACCACAGCTGGCTGAAGTATAGATAAAAGCCCTATCATTACATTCACCAGCTTATTCTGTCATTAAATACACCTAGATTAATATGAATACTAAGACAACTATGACACGGAAAGTAGTAACAGAAACCAATCCCACACTGATACAAGAACACCCTTTTAATTTCATTCTTTTGTCCACTTCAAGCTTAAGCCTCCAAAAAGATAGTATTGGTCACAGCATTAATCAAATATACCAGAAACATTCATTATTAATCATAAAGCAGTGTTTAGTTTCAGGGGTTTACTATTACATCTCATGTACTTCAAAAATTATGTCTTTTTCCATTTTGATCCCATTAAATTGACTGAGAGCCTTTCCATAGCCTGCCTTAGTCCTGAGTGGGGTTCACAGACTCTCCAATAAAGGAATTCAAGTAAAAGCAACACAAATAACAAACGGGTTTATGCAGCAAATATATGAAATCTATAAAAGCTAAGTGAGCTACTATTAGGTACAGGTCTGGCTTATTATGCTTATTTTGGCAAAATGAGAGCTATCTCCAAAAACGAGGAGTCAGAATTCTCTCTGTTCTTCTTCCCAGTCGACAGAATTTCCAGCTCTATGAGAAAAGTTTAGTTCTCATAGGCCATTTGGCCCCTGTTCTCCTGCTCAGAACATCAGCTGGCCTGCAAATTAAAACATTTCCTATCACAGGGTGCATGTCCCACTAAAGCTACATCAACACCAAATGGTACAATCACCCTGGGGAAATGATCAAAGTCTAATGATACACTCACACACTTGTGGATATCACTTACTCTTGGTCCTTGAGCAAAAACCTCTTGTAACACTAACTACATTAAGCTTTCAATGTTATTGAAACATAAAACACAACCTTTACTGTTCAAATACAGTATCACAGGTAGTAATTCTAATGCTACAAAATCTTGTAAAAAAACCAAAATTCAATGGCCCCTTTCACATAAACCACTAAAAACACATTGGATGCTTTCGCTTGCATCCAGCTATTTCACTTCCATCGAGCTATTCCCTAACTGACTGGAATTGAGATAAGTTTCCAGGTATTAAGAAACTGCTGTCTCCCACCACCATAACAGGAATGTTTTCAAAACTTCTGATCGGCATTCCTGTTCTTCCTCTAGTTGTGAGAAGAAAAACTTATCTAAATCTACTGATGACATCATAGCTCAATTTTTATGAAAGAAAATTGAAAAAAATTCAGTAAGCATACCAAGAATTAGTTGACTGTTCATCAACATTTATGAAATAACAAGTAAGGACAAGGACAGAATTAAAATAAACAAATGTTACTGATAAGAGAACTCACTCCATCATCCTTTTGATGATTCCATCCCCATGAAACTTTTAATATGCCTTCAGTTCAGTGCAACAAAAAGAGAAAAGTAAACACTTTGTAGTTATTAACCAAGAGGTTAAAATAATCAAAATTTAAAGAACCTAAGCTCTGATCAAACTTTCACATGTCCTACTTAAAACTTTAGTTCAGTCATACTTGAAATCATCTACCAAAAAAATGAGGAGTTAAATATGTTAGGACTTCAATTTAACCATACAGAATCACAGAATATTCTGAGTTGGAAGGGACCTATAAGGATCATCAAGGTCCAACTCCTAGATCTGCATAGGATCATCCACAAGAATCCCACCATGGGCCTGAGAGCATTGTTCAAACTCTTCTTGTACTCCGACAGGCTTGGTGCTATGACCACTTCCCTGGGGAGCCTGTTCCAGTGCCCAACTACCCTCTGGGTGAAGAACTTTTTCCTAATATGTAACCTAATCCTCTCCTGACACAGCTTCAGGCCATTCGGGAAACGCTCTAATAGCTGAATATCTTTCTTATATTGTGGTGCCCAAAACTGCACACAATATTCAAGGTGAGGCCACCCCAGTGCAGAGCACAGTGGGACAATCCCCTCCCTCGACCAGCTGGTAATGCTTTGCCTGATGCACCCCCAGACACAGTTGGCCCTCTCGGCTGCCAAGGCACTGCTGACTCATCTTCAACTTGCCGTAGATTAGGACCCCCAGGTCCCTCTCCATGGCACTGCTTTCCAGCATCTCATTCCCCAGTCTGTATGTACATCCCAGGTTGCCCCAACCCAGGTGCAGAATCCAACACCTTCCCTTGTTGAACTTCATGTGGTTGGTGATTGTCCAGTCCTCTAATTTGTTGAGGTCTCTCTACAGGGCCTCTTTCCCTTGGAGGGAATCAACAGCTTCTCCCAAGTTTGTATAATCTGCAAAGTTACTTACTATCCCTTCCAGTTCTGTGTCCAAGTAATTTTTGAAGCTGTTGAAGAGCACAAGGCCTAAGATGGAGCCCTGTGGAACCCCTCCAGTGATAGGTCACAAGTCTGATGTTCCCCTCTGCGCTTGACCCGTGAGCCAATTGCTCACCCACCACTTGACGTGTTTATCCAGCTGTATCCCGGACATTTTGTACAGAAGGATCCTGTGAGACACAGTATCAAAATCTTTACTGAAATCCAAAAAGCGTACATCAACTGACTGCCCTTGATCAGCTGGGTAGGTTACCTTGTCATAAAAGGAAATCAGGTTTGATAACAGGACTTTCCTCTCATGAAGCCATGCTGGTTGTGACTGCATTGTGTTTAGGTGGTTTTCAGTACCTCCTAGAATAATCTTCTCCATAACTTTCCTAGGAACTGAAGTGAGATTAACAGGCCTGTAGTTTCCAGGGTCATCCTTCTTGCTCTTTTTGAAAACTGGGACAATGTTAGCCAGCTTCCAGTCAACTGCGACCACTCCAGATTCCCAAGACCATTAAAAAAATAGTTGAGAGAGGCCTCAATCTCATAAATATCCATAAGCACCAATTCATAGCATCTCCATTAAGTCAGTCTTTAACTACAACTGAGAAAAACTAATGCCAAAACAAATGAAACTGTTTAGCTACACTTACAGGGAGTTCCTGGCAGACCTTGGAATGCAGAAGCCTCGTCTGCTCTTGAATCATGAGGCCAAACTCACACACAGCACCAGGGAAGGCACTGTAGTTGCAGTATTTTACAGTACTATCACTATAATTACTTTGTGCCTCTCCTGTCTAAGATAAGAAGAAATAAAAAATAACATTAGGATGAAAAGTAGACCTCATCTACTTCTCAGAGAGCTTTTCTTCAAGCGCAAATACCAAGACAGTTTTCAGAAGCTCCCTTTAGGTCTTCCGCAGAATTTTTCCCCTATAAATGATAATACACACTTGAGCAGAAGCAATGTTTCCACCAACAGTTATAAGCTGATTATAAGCCACCATTCTACGAAGTTTGAAGCATATCAGGTTATTTTATTTTCATGGAGTAATTTCCATCAGCAAACACTGCAAGTGACTAGTTTGTATTTATTTATTGAGTATCATTTAAGGGCTTTTAGGGTCTTTTAAGCCTATGCTACCACAATAGTAACAGCTTCTGGTTTGAATAAAATGATACAAAAGTATAAAATAAGACAGAAGGTTAAATTGCCCGCACATGGTTGTAGTGATGCAAGGCCAGTGCAGCCATGGATAACATCTTTAAGACTACATGAGAGAAACAGTCCTGCAGAGCCCAGGGCAGGAGAGAAGGAGGGGAGGAGGTTTTCCACGCATAGCAGCAGAGTTTCCTCTTCGGACACTGGGGAACATGATGTTTTAGCAGGCTCTCACCCTTCATCCCATTTTGTGCCATTGCGGAGCAGACATTCCCCTACAACCTTTAGGCATCCACAGTGGAGCTGGGTCATACCACAGCCAGAAACAAAGCACTTCAAAGACACTCCTTCACTGCTGGAGTAAAATTGAGAACACTCATTACTTGAGATAAAAGGCAGTTTACCAGAAAAAGCAAAAGCCCTACATGCAATCAAAGCTGGAAACACCATCGCTGACACCACTGCCACCACTGCAGTGGGCTTCTCTGCCTGTGTATTGCCTCCTGCACTGCCAGAGAGCCCGGCCGCTCCTCTCGCTTCTGCCGTGTCAGGTCAGAGTCCAGCAGACCCACTGGCACATGCTGGTGGTGAAGCAAGGCCCCTGAAGACACAGCTACCCACTTCATGTGGGCTGGGGTTGGCCAGTAGCCATGGAGCCCATGTGTGGCCAGCATGGCCATGCAGCCATTGTGACAACACTGGTGAGGCTGGCTCTGTAAAGCCCTTGTGTCACAAAGGGCTCCACCCTGGCACCCCCTATAAAAGCAGAGCAGCCACACGCCGCTCAGCCAGCACCACCATGGCCGGCTACAGACGGAGGAGGGGCAGGGCTCGCAGGAGCAGGAGCAGGAGCCAGCCAAACCTGCACAAGACGCGTCGCGCCGGCCAGAGCCGCTCCCGCCGCCGGAACACGCGGATGAGGGGCCATGCCGGCTACGCTGGCCAAGATGAAACAGGCAGCCCCCCCACTGGCAGGCGCCGGCCCCCAAATAGGAGACGCAGACGCCGTCCCGTAGAGGAGGAGGAGCTGGAGGAGCCGGAAGAGCTGGTAGACCTCGAGTTTTAGAGCCAGACCCTCCGAGACCACCAGCCAGCCACCACACGGGCACGGCTACAACAATAAAGCATAGAAAGCTTGCATAATGGCTGTGGGTCTCTCTGGTGCACCTGCGTGGCAGCCATGGGTCTCTTCGGGTCCACCCGGGTCCTGGGATCATGGGTGGCTTTTGCGACTCACCTCAGAAGAGGCGGGTAACCCAGGTTATTATCAGTAAATCCCTTGGGGTGAATTAGAGTAAAACGACACTGAATAATCAGTGTTTATAAACATTTATATGTAAGGTTTGTTTTGGAACAATTTTATTTCAAAGCTAAACAGCTATGTTGCCATTTTCAATGTTATCATCTATAGCAATACAGCAATATTAGAGTATCTATAGCAATACAGAAATATTAAAGCATAGCAATAAAGCACTATTAAAGCATAGCAATATTAAAGCATAAAGATAACACTTAAGGAAATGCATAAGGGAAGAGAAAGGGAAAGAAAGTATAAAGGTGGAAAGATATATATATATAGTCATCACCCACTGGATCCAGCAATGAAACTTGGTAGTTGCAACTTCGTGCTTCTTCGTTGCACTGGTGGTCTGGGGGAAGCCTCCCCCTAAACTCCGAAGATATTATGAGTTACTATACAATTCCAGCTCAAGTGCAGGGAGTTTTTCAATGGATAGTGTCACGGGACATTTCATTGAGTCTCTGACATCTCCTAAGACAGCTACAGCTGCCTATTGTGTCAGCATCAATTGTGGTCCGACATTTGAGATGCATAGCCCAGGCTAGATGAGCAGAGTTATCATGTAAAGGGAGGACAATGGCATGTTAACAGGGATTCTCCCACCTTGCAGGATTTGCCTCTTCTTAGCCTCTTCCCTTATCTGGAGATCCGGTTTGTAGCTTCAGGTATACATCTGCACCCAGGATAATTGGGCAATGGCACCAACTTATCTGATCTGAAGGTCCTTTGGCAGTATTCAGTTTGGCGTGGGCTTTGCTGGGCGAGCAGCTGCTTCTTTTCAGTTTGCAAAAGTCCATGTCCAACAGCTGTGAGCAACCCAATGCATGGGAGTAACACGTGGGAGTGTTTGGGATCATAAGCGTGTACAACAGTGGTGCACACCCAGGAGCAGGAATACTCCTGTGAGGGAAGGGCATGTCCAAGAATGTGATCAGACAGATGTGTTCTTGTGCAGGACGTGCATGTTCAGGCATGATGTTCCCGTGTGGGATCTGTGAGTTGGAGGATGTTCTTGTGTGGCATGTGCATGTCCAGGGTTGTCCTTGCCCAGGATGAGGTGTGAATGTGTCTGCAACCCACAGCTGTGCCTGCCCCGTGGGGAGTGCACATGATGATGGCAACATGGATAACCCCTGCTCCTGGCCACTGGTCCCCTGGGCTCCCTTTTTAGTTCCTCTTATTGCAGGGTCCTGAATAGCTGAGCAGAGCCCACACAGAGAACACTCAGCGCCTCGTGCCCTCTCCTGCAGCAGTTTTGGGGCATAAAGGGTAAAGGCCAGACACAGAGTCGCCGGTGGCTCTTCCTGTCCCACTCCTGGCTCTCATCTCGGATGTTCTCTCACCCTCTTCCCACTCCTGGCAGGTTTGTCACATTGCCCTTCCCAGATCTCCTTGTGGGACCCTGTGATAGGCTTCTCAGCACTACTGAGCTTCCCCCTTCCTCCTCTGTGCCTGTAGTAGGCTTGTGTTTGTGAGAGCTTGGAATTGAGAAGACTGTGGGGAGAGCATCTGGGAGAAGATGCCACCAGTAGCTCCCGCGTCAGCCAGCTGGTTCCAAGGACTTGTCAATGGCCATGGCTGAGCCCATTCGCAAAGGTGGTAGCGCTGCAGGAATAAAGTCTTTTGGGAATAGATACAAGAAACAGTCCTGCAGAGCCCAGGGCAGAAGAGAAGGAAGGGAGGAGGTGTTCCAGGCATAGCAGCAGAGATTCCTCTGCAGATGCATAGGAAGGCCATGGTTTGCAGGTTCTCACTCTGCAGCCCATGTTGTGCCACGGCTGAGCAGATGTGCCCCTGTAGCCCTTGGACATTCATGATGGAACCGGGTCATGCCCTAACCCCAGCCAGAAACAAAGTGCCATGAAGCCACTCACTCCCCCCCACCAGCTGGCTAGGGGAGAGACTCAGAGGAGCAGAAATGAGAAAACCTGTAGCTTTAGATAAAAGCCAGTTTATTAGGGAAATCAAAAGCCACACGTGCAATCAAAGCTGAAAACATCATCAGTGCTACCAGCACCAACGTCGCAATGGGCTCATCTGTCTTTGTGGTGCCTCCTCCCACCACACCACCTGCACTGCTGGCCAGCCCTCCTATGTCTCCTGTGTCAGGTTGGTGTCCAGCAGACCCACTGGCACATGCTGGTGGTGAAGCAAGGCCCCTGAAGACACAGCTGCCCACTTCATGTGGGCTGGAGTTGGCCAGTAGCCATGGAGCCCATGTGTGGCCAGCATGGCCATGCAGCCATTGTGACAACACTGGTGAGGCTGGCTCTGTAAAGCCCTTGTGTCACAAAGGGCTCCACCCTGGCACCCCCTATAAAAGCAGAGCAGCCACACGCCGCTCAGCCAGCACCACCATGGCCGGCTACAGACGGAGGAGGGGCAGGGCTCGCAGGAGCAGGAGCAGGAGCCAGCCAAACCTGCACAAGACGCGTCGCGCCGGCCAGAGCCGCTCCCGCCGCCGGAACACGCGGATGAGGGGCTATGCCGGCTACGCTGGCCAAGATGAAACAGGCAGCCCCCCCACTGGCAGGCGCCGGCCCCCAAATAGGAGACGCAGACGCCGTCCCGTAGAGGAGGAGGAGCTGGAGGAGCCGGAAGAGCTGGTAGACCTCGAGTTTTAGAGCCAGACCCTCCGAGACCACCAGCCAGCCACCACACGGGCACGGCTACAACAATAAAGCACAGAAAGCTTGCATAATGGCTGTGGGTCTCTCTGGTGCACCTGCGTGGCAGCCACAGGTCTCTTGGTGTTCACCCAGGTCCTAGAATTGTGGGTGGCCCCCAGGTAAGCATGTTCATGTCCAATTCCATGTCCAACAGCTGTGACAGACCCCACACATGGGAGTCTTTGGGATCAGAGTAACAGGCCACAGACACCCCTGGTTTTTATCTCGAGCCACAAGTTTTCTCAGTTTTATTCCTCCACTTCTCTCCTCCAGAAAGTTACCCTCAAAGCCCCAGCAGTACACTGGGACTGGGCACAAAGCACCAAATGTTCTTCTTTGTGTGGGCTCTGCTCGGCCTCTTGAGATCCTGCAAAAACAGAGACCCAAAAATAGACTCTAAGGGACCAGTGGCAGCAGCAGGGACATCCATGTGGGCTTGGTCACGTGTACTCTCTGACAGGGAAAGATTACATCTAGTGTTTATGTTCATCTATTCATCCTTGAACACCTTCAGAATTTTTCATTGAATAGTATCCAGGCCTGAACATGTTTTATAAAATTTATATGTATTTTTACAATATCCTGTATATTTATTAGCAGCAATGTAATTTAAAGTAAAGGTTCTCTCCCCATAAATCTCCTCAGATTTCATTCTAGCAGTGACATTCCACTTAAGGATGTAGAAACTAGTTTACTAATGGAACTCATCCCATAGGTTCTATAACTTAGAAAAGTCTGCCTAGATTTAAAAATTGATTGGAAGAATTAATGGAAGAAAATCTGTCAAAGGCTATGAAGTATAAAGACTTCTCTTCAGGCCCATGAAGACTTGGGAGTATCCTCTGGGGAAGTTTATAAGTTTGACCTGCACAAACAGTGCTTTGGCATTCACTGTTGACCACTACTGGCCATTCTTTTGTAATTACGTAATAAATGAGAAGAACAAAGCCCAGTCAAAGAGAAAGAAAGTTCCATCTTTTGCCTGATATAAAGTCAGGCACTCAGAAACATCCATCAGTGAGACCCAATTCTCAACATAGAAAAGAAACATTTATTTCTTTATTTCCTTTCTGTAACAAAGAAATATGTCCTTATCAGCCTGCTACACTAAATCAGCTCTGGTCTGACATGCACTTCAACAGATGCACTTCAACACCTGGTTTGTTCCACGGTGCTAATGGACAAGTGTCCTCTGCATAGAAGCAATGGTTTTAATTAGAAGTTTGGTGAACCCAAAAGACCTCTAATGAGTCAGTGAGGTACCGAGACTGAACTTGCTATTCAGTCTTGTGGGAACCTCGAAGATTTGATGTAAAGTGCACTGCTGTATGTTTTGCTCCATTGCTGCATAAACAGTAGCAAGGCTGTCAGGCTGAAATGGTTCACAACTGCAAAATACCCTCACAGGCTCAAGAAAAGAAATAAATATGAAGGGAGGAGCAAACAATCCAAAACCAAAGATAATTGCTAGGGATAAGGAAAAGAGCTGTTTAGCATTTCAAAAGGCATCTTCCTTCCTATATATGATCACAGTGTTCCAAATCCATCAACAAACCCAGAAATCCTGAAGCTAGAGTAGCAGCTAGTTTGTTCCAAAGGAGATCACCCTAATGGTTGGTTATATATGGAGCTGGTATGTCAGTGTGGGCTAATCTGAAGCTACAGGGGCAATCTGTCAATTCTAACAAAGATAAATATAGCTTCTGCCTAACAGTGTTTTGCAATGCCAAGCGCTGGTCACTGGTTTTCCCAGCATGATGGATGTTATGGTCAGGTGTGGTGACATCTCATGACCTAAATAGCTTTCAGAGAATGGCTGGTTTGTTTTGAATGATGATGTATTACACTCCAGAACTCCCTGTGAAAAATGATGTCTCAGGCTTGCAAGTATTGCATGGACATGGATAAGCCCCAGCCAGTTCTTGGACTTGGTAAACCTCCTCATGTTTTTATTGCAAGTGTCTGTCCATATTTTTCCCATGCCTTACAACTCCCTCCCTTGTTTCTCAATCATCCTACATAAATTGATAATCACATCCTCCTCTGTACATCCTTGCAGAAGACATTGAAGTCAGAAATACTGCTAAATGAAGGTACTAAGCAACATCTGATTTCATCCAGAGATCATGAATCTTAGCCATGACAGCAACAGAGACAAAGATATTAACAGCTGGAAATCTAAACTACCATGTGGGTTGACCAAATCCAGACTTTACTGAGGCATTAGCTATCCCCTCATCAGAAATATCCAATTGCATAAATAAGAGATTTATTGGGAAAAAACAGTTTTAAGGCTAGATCCTTAATCCAAAATTAATCTCTTGTTAAAAAGAAAGTATTCTGTTTGTCAAAAAAATCTATTTCTGGTGTTCTGCAACATTTTACTACATAAGAATTTCTGCAACATTTTATCATGTTAAAATCATCTTTAAGATTGTAAAGATAAAGAAGGAAGAAAATGAAAAAATCCACCACTTATGACTGCAAATCCAGCTCTTCCTTTTCTTGTAGTAAGTCACTACAGAGCTATACACTAGTGATGTCTCTCTCTGTCCTAGATATGCATAGACAACCCTGCACAAAAAGTACCACCATTGACACTGGTTATGTGCTCCCACACCCCCAGAGGAAAATCCTGTAAGCAGAACTGTTGGGAGGCACAAAGCAGAAAGCTCTGAAGGTGACGGACTGCCTGTGGGCACAAGATTAATCTAGATGAGTTTTACACAAGCTTTTCATGCACTGATTTTTGGAGTGCCTGCCTGTGACCTGCAGCACCCAAGCTGCTCCAGTGCTTCCTCACCTCCTCACATTTGTCGCACCTCATATCTGCATCCAGAAATTGTTGTTGTAGTATCAGAGAATGGCCTGGGTTGGAAGGGACCTTAAAGATCCTCTAGTTCCAAATCCCCTGCAGGGTCAGGGACACATTTCACTAGGCCAGTACTGCATATGTATTTAAAACAGCTCAGCTCGTGCCAGATCCTTCTGTAATTCATGTACACATCCAAACTGGTTTCTGCAGATAAAAGATCCATGCTAGCAGAGCCATTTCAAGCCCCTTAATGAACTAGCTTGAAATAGAGCTGAAACCAAATCCGACCATTGTGGTACAGGCAAAACCACAAAAGAAGTCACTGAGAATAATACCAAAGCATTCCTGACTAGATATTATGGCTCCTAGTTTCTACTATTTTGTTGTTTGGAGTATGAGTGTTTTACAGGACTGGAAGTAAAGGCTTTTCTGTTGGATTAGTAACCCTGCAGGCTGCAATTTTATCACTTGAATCAGAAAGACGGGGAATGCTGGCAGTCAGTTTTTAAGCTCAGTCACATACCAACCAGTAACCACATTTAGATCTCTCATTGGGAATATCCAAATTCAGCTGAGGTCACACTTCAACTTCAGGATAATCAACTGTACTCCAGTCAAGCAGGCAACTCTGCTACAATGCCAAAAGTATCAGATCCATCAACATTGGAGCCATTTAACATGACATACAGACAAAACAAGCCCTAACCCAAATCTTCACCAAAGACGCAGTTCCTGTGACATAGCTCCAATTAGCAATTTACATGTACTGCAATATCAAACAGATTCATTTCTTCTTAATTTGTTTAAACAAATGCAGTCCTACCATCGAGTAAATGGTCTCATGGAGAACTGATTATAATCGCTTGTTCTTCTTCAGCATTACAACCAAAGCCTCCCTTGACATTTGCTCCCTCCGTACACATCAAAATTGTGTTTAAAGGATTTCCAAACATATATACTTAGGGAATTTTTCACAGGAAAACAAATAAAGTAAATCAAGCCAGTAAATTCATACCAAAGATGCAAAGATATGTGGTTTGTTTGGGTTTTTTTTTTCAGGACCTGACATTTAAAAACAGTTTCAGAAACTTTCATGATTTGTTTCTTTAAGGTATGAGGAATATTTTACAGCCAAACTCCTCTTTACAAGCTCATGAAAACTGCAAGAAAAAAACCACAAAGCCATTCACTTTTATTTGTTACAAGTAGAACTCTCACTGCAGGATGTTTAATATATATTGGCATCCTGATATATCCTCCTCTGCATATGAAGAATAAGGGCAATTTTCAAAAGAGTTTCCTCCAACTTAACTAAAAAGAAAGAGAGAAAGAAAAAAAAATTGAGAAAAGTTGTTTGTTACTCACCTTTCTAAGACAGTTAGAAAAAAAAACAGAAAAGCCAGAGTTTTCCAGTTGCCAGTGTGCAAGATATTATAGACAATGTATCTGATGACAGAAGGAGCAGAAGTCCAATCCTGCCTGTTTCAAAATGCATAGGTTATTTGAGCCTAAGAGAAATTTCCTCGAGCTATTACTACTGCAACCCCTTGAGATTCAGTAAGCAGTTCTTATTTTATTGATAATGTTTGTCCCTGCCCAGAACATGCGCATGACTTTATTAGTCTGAAATACTCAGTAAGTGGTTGTCATATTCTAGGGTTTCCATAAACAGACCGATATCACCAGAGCTTTCTAACATTCAGTTTGTTTGTTAACAGAATGGCAACTTCTGTCACTTCAGCAAGAGATTTGTGGTGTACTTTATAAATTATGTGGCATTAAAAGAAGAAGCAGGCAGAAAGTTTGTAAGGATATTTGGAGAGTCTTCTAGTTTGCTGCTGCTCAAATTCCCCAAATGCAATACTTATTATGATTTCTGGACCACATGCAGAGACAAGGGAAAATAGAAGATGAACTGAAGAAAGTAAAAATTAGCTTCAGAAGTGTAAGTAGATGTCTTATGGGAAATATGTATTCCTGAAAGGGTAGTGGAAGTCCCATGGAAGTGAAAATCAAATTTACTCCAAGATCTGCCTCAGGACTGAACTTATTTAGAAACATTAGTAATTCAGACCCAATAAGGAGGAAGTAGTATCTACATCTATTTAATTTCAGTATAATTATGAGTTACTTATGTGACATAAAGGACAAGACAAGATAAAAGTACATCAAATAAGGAACCATACTGGGAAAGGGAGATGGGAAGTTTCTGGTTTTGGTTGCATAATACCATAACAGGGAGATATGCAATCAAACCATGGAAGGTGGAAATTGAAAACTGCCAACAGGAAATCATTTTTCATACAACATTTAGACATATGGCAGAATTTACTTTCATTGGAGGCTGAAGATGCCAAACACTTAACAAAACATTGAAGGAACTCGGTGTTTATAGGGCATACATACACAATAATATAGGGTTCTGAAACCACTGAGTTGCATGCACTGATCAGAAAAGATATCTTTCTCGCTAACATCCATGCTAGCAATCCCTAAACTTGCCTAGCCAAAAGTGAAACATCAGGTAATCCTTGGGGTTACTTTGCATTCGAGAGTCTGACACTGCAAGAGCAAGAACCTATCCCAGTTAACCCAACCACAGTAACCAGAAGATGGCTCTGAAATCAAACTTAACCCAAGCCAAGCTAAAAATAAAATTAATCTTCTTGCAAAATACAAATACACAATTTAAAAATATAGACGTTACAGTGCAGAAAGTAAGAGACTCATTTGTTTCTACCCACCCCTATATAACTCTTGTTTCACACTGTATACTACCCAGCTGCACGCCACCAAGGGGGCTGCCCGCCCTCCTGGCCAGTCCCACCACCCCGAGGGGGCTTCTGGCAGCCACGGGGGCTGCAGCCCCAGAGGAGAGGTGAGGAGGAACTACGGAGCACACAGAGGATTGCCAGTTCAATCTGGGGGAGTGGGAGGGAGTACGGTGGGCCATGGGGTCCCCGGATGGGCGGGAGGGCAGAGTGGGCAGTCCTGCTTGGAGGGTTGTGGGTGGGAAGTGCAAGAGAAGTCCTGTAGTAAAATATGTCCATGGGCAGGATGGGCTCACTAGCCTTCTGGCAGTCATCCTAGGAGAAGGACAACTCCAATTCCAAACCTGAGCAGATGGAGCTCACTTAGCCCTGTAAGGCCATCCATCTAAGAGAAGGATACTCTAATTAAACCTACATCCTGAGGACCTCACTGCCACCACCCAAGCTCGCTCAGCCCTGGCAGATGAACCTTAGGATTAAAGGGTGGGTCCATTCTGCGCATGCTGCACCTCACCTAAAAAATCCACTGCACAGGCTCAAAGGTTATACTACCCAGCTGGCAAGAGTCTGAACTGAGCCAGGCAGCTGAGAGATTTCCTTTGGAGAGATATTGTTCTTTCTTCTGAAATTACTGAGCACCTCAGCACTATTAACAACTACTACAAATTATTCACTTTCTGTAAGGTAAATGTATACTTTTATGCCTGACCAAGTGTGGTGGTTTACTTACATTACACCAGGTGATGTTCAAACCTGAAGATGAAGCTTTTTCACACATTAAGCATACACTGTGACCCTTCACTTTGATATTTATTTAGGTCTTATGAAGTATTGCTAACACAAACCAGACTCCGTTGTCATTTTGGGAACAACAGATTTATTTCTGAGTTTGTTGCTTGCTGAAGAATTGCATTAAATCCTGCATTCATTGTGACAGGAAAACTGTGAGGACAGATGTGAATGACCAGCTGAGATGCTGACATGGTCCAAGGGGAGGAAAACTTGTTGGAGAGCCAAACTCCCTGAGACATGTTTACTGTCCACCTCAGATCTGTCCCCAGGTCTGTTTATCTAAGTTACACATATCCCCTTGGAAAGGACTCGTGGTGCCTGTACTGCACCTTGCAGCCTCTCCACCACTCAGACAGGGGTATCTGTACATGAAAGAATACCATAATAAAACAGTAAAAATAATCTCTTGCCTGAGCAATTTCCTTCTCACTCAGACAAATATTTTCTGCTATCCTATCCAGAAAACAACAGTGCAAGCAAGATAGCTGCCTCAAAGATGGATATTTAACTGATAGGACAGAAATTTATCTGCTATGTCTATGGGGAAAGGAGAGACCCTGACCCTAAAGTGTGCTGGTACTTCTCTTTGCTAGTATTTCCTGAAATTCCATTAGAGACCAAATTAATTTAATTTCTGAATTCCCTCAACAAACATCCTTCCTCTATCTACCTCCTCTCCATTGCCTTTCAAACCTGGCAAACATGAGCATGTCAGGTACAAAACACTTCAGGAGACAGCATGACTCTTACAATGCTTAAAATTTTACTCCCAGCAAGAACAGTGGAAGGGGAGCTTCTTGGGCTCTATCCATCAATTTTTATTAAGCATTTCCTTCAAAGTTCTTAGGCCACTCGTTCCCCCATCTATTGAAAGCAAAGCTCTGATCTGGGGCAGCACTGAAAGGCTCTGGAAAAAGAAGATGAGAGTCAACAACATGACCACAATCACCAAAACTTCAATCTCACCATGGCTATTAGAGGATACACTGCTGGTTGCTATGAGTGACACAGAAAGAGAACTGCTCTGCAGACTTCAATACACCTTGAATTAGACTTTTGTAAGCTGTGGATTGCATTTTTTTTCTCCCCCCCCTTTTTTTTTTTTCCTTCACAGTTTACTCCATACTCACTTAAGCAAATTTGTTCCCTGTGGTTTGCAGGCAGGGAACACTGAACTAAGCATATCAGAGGCCTGGCACCCAAAGGATTACAGTCCCATTTTAACAGGGTTGTGGTGCACACCACAGGAACATCTTCAGTATTTGATGAGGATGACTGAAGAGCTGGTAGCTAGAGATCAGTGTCAGTCTGAACGGAAGTCTGATACAAAGAACAGATTACTTTATATGCGCTTGCAAGAGGGGACAGTAGTATCCCCTGAGCCACCAGGGGACACTGAGACAGAAGAGAGTATGAAATGGACCAAGACTCTGATTTAATTTGTGATCCTATGCCCCCAGGAGAACCCAATAGGAGAAAC
This sequence comes from Lepidothrix coronata, assembly GCF_001604755.1. Taxonomy (NCBI): domain Eukaryota; kingdom Metazoa; phylum Chordata; class Aves; order Passeriformes; family Pipridae; genus Lepidothrix; species Lepidothrix coronata. Next base: position 5,150,537 of record NW_016690223.1, read on the forward strand.
AAGTTAAGTGATTTGCTTTTCTAAGTAAAAGGACATCTGCGACAGTCTTGCCTTTCAGGAATGCAGAGTACTCACTGGAACAGACCCAAACTGAGCCATTCTGAACATTCCTGTGGCAATGATGACAGACTTTAAAACCCTCTAATTGCCCTCTTGTAGGCAGAGACACCCTGTGGTTAAAGAAAGGATAGTAGAAGCCTGAGCAGGGTCTTCCACCTGACCTGTTAAGTGAGAGTTGCCTTAGTCTAGTCTTTGTGTGGATTATCCAGCTGTCTGTGTCATAGATGCAGAGAAAGTTCAGGTCCAGATGGATAATAAATTAAAGCACAGAATGACAAATATGCTCAGACTGCTTTTAGTATCATCTTGGTTCCAGTAATAGCACAGTCACTGAAGAACAGATCAGAGCTCGAACTAATAAACCCTGCTAGGCTTTATCTGGCATTACACTGGCTCTATGATTCAGAATATGCAGATGTCCTGATGATTTCATATGTAGCCAGCCAAAGCCAGCTGCACTTCCTTGCTTTAACCTGATTTTACTCCACAAAGACATTTCACCCACTCTCCATTCCCAGTTTCCAGGAATTGTATTCTTGAGCCCAAGCTGCCACATACCAGCATCACTGTGTTGAGACTGATGAGCTATACCTGAAATCAGTGTACCAAGGAAAATAATGAAGAAATCCCCCAACTCTGAATCAAGTAAACCTGGTCCACAATCAATAGCAATGAGAGCAGTGGGTTCCAAGCCCTATTTATGAGGGGAAGCATCAAACCCCACACCACATACTATTAGGCATCTGCTTATTTAAACTTCTCTGTTTTCTTGGATACCTCAACCATCCAGTACTCTGAATACTGAAAAGCTTTAAAAGTATGTAAAAGTATAACAGAATTGAGATTACATCTGTGGCTTCCAAGGTTTTATCTGCTAAATGTGAACCATTATTGTTCACCACAAAGACTACTGCTATAGTAGTCAATTGATTAAAGAGCTAAATCCAATGAGTTCAGTTGCCACTGACTTTCGGTAGTCGAAGCTCATAAAATCCATTATGAAAGTTGCTTAATCTCATATTTTAATATATATAGGTCCTACTTAGAAATTAGAGAGATGGGAAGTTTGTGATCTGTGTACTGAAGTGAGAGATTTGTTTAGCTGCAGGAACAGCTGTGTAAATTAGCTTTTCCCCAGTAACATCAGAAACCTGGAAGATACCTCTTGACAGATGCAAGCTGTATCCTTCTTTCCTCTCCAAATCCTCAACTATATGGCAAACTATATCTGGGAAGGAATCAATATATCTGTGGAGCAATACTTTAGAGACAGTACTCGATGACAAAACAAGATTCTGGCTCTACTACCAGCCATGACACAAGGTCTGACAAGATTACAATTGGATGTGACAGGCTTAGCAGAAAATGCTCTGGTTGTTTCGAAAACACATCCTATCTGGTAAGACTGTCAGACCAGGACTCATACCCAAACCCAAACTTTGTCCAAAGTAAGCAGTGTTTGATTCAGAAATTTGCTGCTACCCACTAATATATTACATAATTCAGAATGCATTAATTAGAAGTCCTTGTGCAGGAGGAAACTCTGCTCCAAGGTCTGCTATACAATGGTTGCATGTGCCTTGCCAAATACTGCTTTCTTGATGCCTAGGATTGCTCTCCTGAAAAATAGGGCAATAATTTTTAAACTGTGAAACACTCTGAGACATTATATTAGAGAAGTAATAGAGTACTGACCAAATCTCCAGATGACAACAAGCAAAATTATTCTCTCAGTTGTTACCAGTCTACCAAAATTGTGAATGAAAAAATGTATAACTGGAAGCAACATTAATATCCCACAACCCACATCATTCAAAAGGAAATAAAAAGGTTCAGACCCATGCAATTCTAAGGAAACAGACGTGGAATGCACAAACATGGAAAACTGAGATCTAGAACAGAGAATTGTCTTGCTTAGGATCACACTAATTTAGCAGGACAGATGCTTCTTTTTTCACATCCATTTGCATTAGACTCTGAACTCTATCATATCACAAACACTGTTGGACACTCAGCCCTTCAATTCAAGGAACAGAAGACCTTTAATTCTTTGCAAACACTTTTGACAGGCCTGTTTCTCTAAGTATTCTGTTCAGTTACTTCTTAATTTTGTGCTGTTCAAGTGCAATCATAAAGACATATTGTGCTCTTTAGCTGCTCAGATTCTCAGAATTCAGTCACACTAAACTTCAAAGGTGTGAAATTCAAGCTAGGTCACAAGCTCCAGAAATCAGGAAATATTTCAATGGGATAAAAAATGAATCCTAAGTATCTCACTACCCACTTTTTTGAGAATCATCAGAAAGACAGCTCTCAACATTTTACTTCATTAAATATCCGACCTTCTGATTGTGTTTGTCTCCCCTGAACTTTCTCCAGCATCTATCTGGAACACAGTAGCCCAGCTTTCTGAAGCTTAAGCTTTCTGCCAGCCTTAATCCTTCAACTGGGTCCCAGTGAGCACTCAGATGCTTGGTCAGCTGGAATAAGCATTCCATTCCCCCACCTCCATGATACCCAGCACAGATTGTGGCTGTGACCCTGACTAGGATGTATTCCATGGAGAGTGAATGAGCGAGCATCTACACGTTTGAACAGAAAATGCTACCCATCCACTTAGTAAATCCATTTCAGATTTGATCTCACTGTGTGCTACAGTTTTGTTCTTGTAGTTACCTCACCCTAAATTCCAGCATGACAACTGCAGTAGAATTTTCTTTGTCTATAGCCATCTTATTATTGCTAATTCAGTCACAGTGGCATGGGACAGAGCTGCACCTGGATCCTGGCCCATGACCCAGCCTCTCGGCACAGTCCAAGGTCAACCAATTACTGTTTCACAGTCTTTGCAAATTTATCCTTTTCTACTAGCAAGTTAGTTAAGTCTCAACCTTCCCACAAGGAATCGAGTGAGAATGAATGTCTCTGTGTCCAGCATTCCTCGCCTGAGGGCAGATTTGTTTTAGTCACAGTTATTAGTTCCAAGATCTTGCAGAGGAAGGAAGCTTTAATGAAAAGACACTGAACCGCATCTTAGGCTCCCAGCTGTTTTGTAATGCGGGTGATGAAACAGCCTTGCTAAAAATATCCCATCAGAAATATGATCCAACCAAATATAGCTCTAGTTCCTTTATGTGATTTTAAGAGAATGTACATGGACGGGAGACATTTTGGCATACAAGCTCGGTGGCTGCACTATGATATCCTTCCTTTAATAAAGTCTTCTTGCAGCTCTGTGCTGAATAGAACTACATTAGGGGGGGGAAAAAAAAGGAAAAAAACCACCCACACCACAAAAACAAGAAATATATTTTTGGCCCTGAATCTAATGGGATAAAACAACTATTTTTGCAGTGACCATCAGGATTCTGTTAAAGTTTTTCAGGTACATTTTCATAAATCTTACCATCTTCTTCCACAACAGAAATTTCCTTCACTGAGTGCTCGAGTGCAGCCACTATTTTTGAAGAACACATTGGCTGCTAAGCAGCATACAGCAACCATCACATATCTGGTCAAAGCAGGAGGTGAAGGAAACTGGTTCATCCCTTCGAGTAAGAAGGAGGTCTTTTTAGTTTGAGACAGAAGACTTGATATACACCAGAAGATTCCACATAGCAACTCTTGACTTCCTGAAGCATTTGAATTAGAGAATCTTCTAACCCCTACTAGGGATTCCAGCAACAGTTTATCTCTAGGGGCTCTGTATTCTTGATCTCACATACAACATTACTGAGGCCACTGAAGTGGGCAGTAAGAATCTTTCAGATATTTTGTTTGTGTTCCAATTCTGTCTAAAAACTGAGACAGAATATGAGATAACTAAGAGTAAATTATGTCTTTCATTTTTTAATAGGGTTCTCTTATTCTCCGTGGAAATACGCTGGGCAGGATAATGTAATCTGTATTCTGCTTTGAGGTCTCTACTCCATTCCAAAGCAATTCCTCGCTGTATTCTACATGCACAGCAATAAGGATGCTACACAGCAAAATTTATGCTTCTCTCCCAAAGACAAATGTCAAGTTCCCCACCTCTGGCAGAACGCCATCGGTTCCGCCCGCAGCGTGTTTCTGCTAACCCTCCAAACACCTGCTTGGTGACACACAAAAAATGCAGAGCTGCCAAGCAGGAGGAAGTAGTAGTCAGGGAGCATGGAAAGACTTCAGGCCCTTCCTCTTACCACATCACCATTCTTCCTGCTGGTCCCAATATTTGTATGGTCTCCCTTGACCGATCCAAGATGCAGACAACATCTGGATAAATAAATGTTGTCATTTATTTCAGAGATTAAACAGTACATACTCATTCTCTTTACTTAGGACCACTTATAGAGGAAAGTTCCTCCAGCTGTTTAGTTAACATCCCTGAGCCAGTGAAGGTCAAACACAGACATGGCCCATGTTAGGAGACTGAGCTTCCTTTCTTGGTTTACCTCTATGCTTTTACCACCACTCCCACTGTTACCCCAAGCAACCAGCAGTATATTCACACTTAATACTGGCTCTGCTCAAGAATATTTATATTCTACCTAGACCATTAAGATCAAGATGGATTATAGGTAAATCAGTGCAAGACTCCAATAGAAAAGTGAGAGCTGTTACGTATAAAATCTCTTTGTGGTCAACTAAAAGGTCGTAAGTTGTGTGAAAATCCAAGAAAAAATATTTTATTATTAATTTAACTAATGCTCTAGCAAACTAAAGAAAAAATAGAAATACTCCTTATAATTCAAATGATCCAGTTCCTATTGTGGATCACCAGTAATGCAACAAATGCCTAAAATGAAGTGTCTGCCCTTTTATTCCCAGGTCAAGTTCTCATCTTTTCAGTGCTCTTGTCCTGTCCTTTCTTGTCCTTCCTTGAGTCTTGTATCCCTTCTATGAGTACTTCCATGTGTTTATACTCCATCAACAAGTTACATTTTTTCCTCTCCTAATGGTTCTCAACATTAGTCCAGCCACAACTCCTTGTCTATATAAGGTATGATACAATAAAATGTTACATGTATCTTTTGGGAAAGAGCCAAACAAGTAAGTAAGTAAAGCGAAGTAAAACCTAAAGTAAATCAGGTAATAACATAGCTAAAAAACAAGCTCAAAACAACAGGATAGGCAAAAGACATCTTACCACTGTAAAATTGTGTTATTACAGTTGGGACAGGCCAGTCAGGAGTCATCTGGTTCCAGAACTAGCCACAGTTTAAGTAATTTTATACCTACAGTTAAAGTTAAGCTACAAAGACCATATAAACGCAGACAAGGTCTGACAGGTTTTATGGACTGGTATGGTTATTTGTTGTTAGAAAACTTGAATTTTCCTACCAGCACTTGGAAACTAAGTTGTCTGGGGGACAGGACAACAGAGCCATGGACAGGAAACAGACAAAGCCAGGAATGCACCATTTCAAAACAATAGAAAAACACAAACATTCAGTCCCAATCTGGATTCCAGCTAATCTGCAGGTATCAAGTCCAAAAGGACAAAGCAAGGAAACAGAGACCAGACTGCAAAGCAGACGGGACACAGGATAGCCAGGGTGAGGTTTGGAATAAAATCACAAATCTGAGTAGGAGCTGAAACAACCACTTTGGAACAAAGGACTATCATTGAAAAGATGGAATTGAGCAAAGAAGTGGCCTGACTAGTTTACAGCTCATAAGGAGCTTTTGTGCAGATCCCCACTTCATGCCAGTTTAGCACTAATCGGTTTTGGGACTGAGGAGTTCAACATCTTACCCTCTGCTTGACTGTAAATGCAGTTTACACTCTCTCCATACATTCTCTCCAAGTCAAGGAAACAAGAGCCAAACATTACAATTGGTCCCCTACAAACAAACAACTTTTTTATGATCTCTCATGCATTCTTATTTTTCTGGATATTGGTGGAAGCATAAGGTTTCAATTTAAAAGACAAGGAAGGCACAGTTAGCTGAGGACATTTAGTCATAAATATAATCACAGTAGGTAACATGCCTCCAAACTGGAAGAAGCCACCAGGACAGTATCTCTTACATATGTAGATCTCACAATACATCTGATGTGGCAGCTCAAGCACAGAAAGTCGAGGCAGAAACAATTCTACCTTACGGTTCATCAGGAGTAACTTCTTTGATTTTTAATACCTTATACCTTTGTCACAGAAGAAGTAAAGCCAGAAACCTCTCAAAGCAAAGTGGGAAAGAAACAATGCATGTGAGCACATTTTTCTCCTAATTGGCAGGTGTATGTATTATGTTATCTCCTCTCACCACCAGGGAAGGACCAAAAATCAAATCTTCCAGGCAGCATCAGAAGATCTAGTTGTGTTCCTGACAAGTGACAAACACCAAAGTAAGGATAAAAGATGAGTTACTGGTCTCCACAGGACACTGGTAGTGACAGTGAGGAAAATATAATCTCAGCAACCATTAATTTTAATTCATCTTTTCAACTTGTACTGACACAAAGAGACAGAGAAGAACATGATGCAAACACATAAAGGAAATTATCAGAGGACAAACCTGATGTAAGTGGACTTTATCATAGAAAAGCCCATGCATTTATCAGCAATTATTTCATGCTCCTTATAAAGATAGAAGAGATCCCTACATCTTGTTTTATGATAAATGACTGTGTGACTTGTAACCAGAACTATCTGCAGCCCTTGAGACTCATGAGAGGAAAAGGAGGGGGGAGGAGGGGAGGGACTCCAGCACTTTCTAGGTTGTTTCCTCTGTATTCATATTTTTCAAGACAAGACAGCTCTACTTGTTAGGCATGGAATGGCTTTGCCTCAAGGTTACAAGGTCTTCAAAAACCTAGTAATGAAGCTGGCAACATATAGAGAAGGACATACCTGGAAAAAAGGAAAGCATTGTGAAATTCAGGCAAAAAAATTCTGTGACAAAATTTAATGCATCTGCTCCTTCAAAATTATTGATTTAAAAGGTGATTGAAAGAGAAAAGTATTTATATTCAGAAAAGTATGTCTCTTTCCTTGAAGGAGCAATTATTAGTCTGAAGGTTAAAATAGAATATTCTCTACTTGCTTGCAAAGCTCTAATTATTTAGAGTTTTAAAAGCCCATTCTACCAAAATATGTAATTTTTTTTCATACCTTAGATATTTAACAATACAAATAGGTTCACATTCACCTCTTCTGATCACTTTCACATGCATGAAAACCAGTTTATTTTCCTGATATTGCAAATGATGCAGGAAGATGTTTATTAATGCAGGACTAAACTATTTTTCTAAAACTTTATGCTTTTTCACTTCCCAAGACATTCACAACCCTAGGATGCACACCAGCATGAAGATCAAGAACTAATCCCCAAATTCAAAGTAATTATTCAGGACTGAGTAGGCATTACTATGTAAGAAGCTCAGAAAATTCTGCATACAGAGAAGACAAGCTTTACTCTTAGATTTCAGAAAGAACTCTGTTGTTGTTGTTGTTATGAGACAAGTTATAAAGCACATATTCTCACTATCTACCTTTTTTGTGACAGTATTTGATTACCTTAGCCCTATTTCATTTCCTAGTCCTGTTAGGTAAGTGTAATGCTGCTTGTACTATACACACATACTCACAAATCAAAATGCACCAGTTGAAAATTGCATTCTGTCCCCACTGCAGATGTGAGTAAATTAACTCATTCATGTAACCAGAGTAGGAGTCAGGATAAATGAAAGGAAGAAAGAAGTGCTCATCAAAATTCCTGCTGAAATGCAAAGAAATTTAAATTGGCAATGCAGCTCTGATGGCCAGAGAAGTCACAGTGCCTGCGCTGGTGTGAAGTGTTGCTGGCAGCAGGGACAGCAGTTCTGGCAGTATTCCTGTGCCAGGGACACCTGCAGGTATCTGGTGTATCTCTGGTGCCTGCTCAGGTGCACATTTGAATCCAGGCAGCCAGCCCTTGAAATTAAATGCAAAGTCAAGAGACTAACTTCTAGTTATTTTTCTTCATAATGAGGATATGGATTTGTTTATTGCTCCAGCAGTTAAGAAATACCTCTGGTAATACCCATATCCCAGAATTCCCAATCCCGTTCACCTCCCCAGACAAAAAAATGTTTATACTCTCTACTGATCACAAGCTTTTTTCAATGTGGATGGAATTTCCTACTTTTTCTTTACAGGCTGGCAGAAACTACGTAAGTTTAGAAATAAGATTTTTTCAAGGCAAGATGCGGGCACTGCTTCCTTGATTAACCACACCACAAGCTGGGACAGGAGGCAGGTTGACAAGTTCGTGGGTTGACAAGGATGGGCTGACAAATCATGAAGCTCAACAAGGGCAAGCACAGTGTCCTACAGCACAGGAGAGTACAGCCCCATGCACCAGTGCCTGCTGGGGATGACCAAAATAAGGTTTTCCTGCTAAAAAATAATTAGAGCTTTTAAAATAATGTGAATATAAAAGGCTTCTCTGTTCTTTATTTTGTGAAACAGTCCCCATCCCTCCCGTTCTTTAACTAGTCAGGGAAGGAAGACAAAATCTCCTTTTGTTGTTCAGAAAGTGGGATAATTTTCTTTATGATGAGTTTTTTCATCTTTGGAACAAGCTGCCAGCACATATTTATTGAGCTTCTTGGCATTCTGATTGTGTCTTTGGCACTAACACACACTTAGAGTTTGTGGAAAATGTTCTCCTATTCCTAAAATTTCATCGTCCTTCTCTTGTCCACCCTCAAACCTCAATACTTTCTCACAAAAACTGGCTGTGATACCACTTCCTTTGCTGATACACAGTGAGCTCTTCATCTCATTTTTCCTCAGCAACACATTTGCTAATTCTTCCTTGGCATTGCTTATAACCAGATGTTATCAGATTCTGTGAGAACCCAAGAGTCAATGATTTAAAACAGGCACAGAGGAAGGTGACTTTTACAGTAATTTGCCAGTTACCAGTTTTGACCCAGTATCTTCTTCTTTCCTTCTCTATTCCCTCTTGTGACTGGAGCAAGGAGTAAGCTTCTGCTTTACAGGCAATTTTCTGCTTAGATAGCTTTGGGTGAGGAAATATAAAGCAAAGGGATCACCCATAGATGCCACTGTCAGTTACAGAAAGATTCCCAGTCTTAAATTTTAGGACATATTACACACACACACACACAGAGTCTCCTTTCACTCCCATGGTTAAAATAGTGGAGCATCATTAATTCATTTAGGAAATGAGTCCTCAGTGAAGCCTCCCTCTATTCTTCCCTACCCAGGTCCCTGCTGCCAGCACCTAGAATATACTCAAGGCCAGCACTCAGTCTGGCCCCTCTCAGGAAAGCAACAGTCAAAATACTTTGGGGTTTCTAAATACTCCAATACCAATTCAAATATGTCAATATTAAAAGTCACTCAATTTTTACTGTCTCAATTTTGACCATTCAAGCTGCTGTTCTCATCTCTTCGCACTAGTAATAAAGGTATTTCCAGCAAAATGGTCAGCTAAGATCAGTTTTTTGTATAGATGGTATAAGAATATCTACCTCCCTGCTCTGCAGTTGTATTAGGTCTACAGGGATAGCACGGGAATCAATTAACTATTACTTCACTGTTTTAATACAAGAAAGAGATGATATACTAAGATCTTTAGGGAGCTGCTGTTGAAACCTAACTGTACTTATGTCAAGATTTAAACTGAGGAAAATAAACATTAAAAACTATGAAAAGTATCAGCGAAACATTCTGTTTTGATGATGCACTACCATGATTTTCAACATTTATAAATGATAGTACAAGACTGGACACTTATATCAATCTCTGTATAATCAATCTCTGTTTATTCAACTGCCCGTGAATAAAAATGGGCAAGTTTCATGATGTGTTTTCAACACTAGACATAGTTTAAGATGGGAAGTTATCTGTTACAGCTTTGACAGTTGGCACCATTAGTTGGCATACTGTAGGTATTAAATACTGTATTAAATAGCACAGCAGAAATCATAGAACTACAGAATCACAGAATTGTTAGGGTTGGAAGGGACCTCTGGAGATCATCTAGTCCAACGCCCCTGCCAAGGCAGGGTCACTTGGAGCAGATTACAGAGGAATGCATCCAGGTGGGTTTTGAACGTCTCCAGAGAGGGAGACATTGACCTCTGTGGGCAGCCTGTTCCAGTGCTCTGCAACCCTCAATATAAAGAAGTTCTTCCTCATGTTGAAGTGTTTGTCAGTTATCCCACAACAGGAAATTTCCCTTTTATTTGAAGCATTTTCACTACTCCAGAAAATTAAGCCTTGAAGTGAAAGATGGAATACAACCTAAAAAATTGGAGGTCTGTTTTTTAAAGGGAGAAAAGATACTCTATCTCTTCCATCACACAGGTTACTCAGCAGAGAGAAAGAGGTCCCTATCACAGAACAAGTCTCTAGATGCAGCTGGATCACAGCAGTTAGGAAGGGATTCCATCACTGTCCTCCAGCCCGTGGACCACACTGTACGAGTGACAAAAATTTACTTGAAAGATGGTAGAGAGAATTCAGAGCTAAAGACAAATTGCCAGTGAAAATGTACTAGTCAGGTGTATTGCTGTGGACTGGATGATTTCAAACTCTAAACAAGGAAGGACTGGACTGAAGTAGCTATCAGCACAATCCACAGCCTACAGACTGGCCATTGTGCCCCCCAGTGCATGGCTCACATAAGACTGCTGTGCACATACCCTGCTGTAGCTGTTTGTAAATTATACTCTATTTATGCCACCTCTGAATTTGGCTCACATTGCTTTTTCACTTTAATACAAGTTGGCTTCCACATATGGCAATTAAAACTAACCTGGCAAGTGGGAAAACACCTGTATAAACCTCTCATTCTCCTGGCATCCCACACTACTCATAGTAAGTTTTAAGAATTCAGTATTGCCTGAGGTGAACAAATTTTGTGATGTTCTGCAGCCAGTGAACTTCCATTAGGTAAGTTGCCACTTTTCCTGATCCTAAAGTTTTAACATTACCAAATCCTGACTAGTTTTGTAGATTAATGAGGTTTCAGGCCTAACAGTCAAGATGTATTTTACCTAAAGCTCTATTCACAGTTGACTGGGAAATACCTGCTATAATTTACAGGCACTGGCAGATCTGCTTCAGATAGCTCCTTGGAAGTAATTATCTGTCGTGCTTCATGGATGCTATGTGCAATATATTCCAAAACACTAAATTGCATAGAATTTACTGATGTCTTCAGGTTTTTTTATTCAAACTCAACACTGATCACATTCATCAAGAGAGTCACAGGCCAGAAACCAGTTTCCAAAGAACTGCAGCTAGATTATGATGCAAAGGCAGTGCCTTCACTCTGCATTGCTGAGAGAACAAAACAGTTTGGATTTGGAATGTTTTGCTTTGGCAATTTGAGACTGCTTAATCCTGAAACTGCAAAATTCATATCAACTAACAGATATTTGCCTGAGATTTGAAGACAAACTAAGCTTCACAAATCCTACTATCAAGGCAAATTCCTTAAAATTATGAAGAATCTGTTCTGTGTACAGGGTGCAGTCATAAGGACTGAGAAATGCAAAGTTCTTCTACAACCCCTACTCTATTCTGCTTGAGGTCAGTAATTGAGCAGGCAGAAAGCAATCAGATGTCACAAAGAGGGCATACTTGTCTGGAGGCCAGGCTGGGCGGGGCTCTGATTAACCTGGTAACCTGGCCTAGTGGAAGGTCCCCTGCCCATGGCAGGGGGGTTGGAACTAAATGATCTTTAAGGTCCCCTCCAACCCAATCCATTCTATGACTGTGAAAACTGTGTGTTGTTTGCTCTTTTGAATCTTGAGAACACTTTCTGCATGACCTTCCCAGACCAGAGATGATCTCCATATTAGGACTAAGGAGAGAAGCAAGTGATTCTGAGACATAATCAAGTGGAGAAAATCCACTAGCCTCTTTAGTGTGATCCTAAGATACTTGGCTATTCGTGAACTGAAGACATTCAAAATACTCCCTGTTAGAGAACAAAGGGAAGAGCAGGGGAGAGGAAAATTGCAAGGCCTAATGTTTCATTTTTTAGTAGCCAGGATGATGCATGAACCACATGCAAGTGTATTATTAATGTCACTACAAGGAGAAGAAAAATAATAATAATAAAGAAGAAGAAATATATTCATTATTTGTGGTTTGAGAGTTTTGTCTTTCTATTGAAATGAAACACCATGTGAAATTAGTAACACTAGAAATTCAAACACTGGCGTACGTACTTTGGGACAGAGTCTGTGTAACAGAAACAAGCACAGAGTCCCCAAAAAAATCTCACAGTGGCAATGCCCCTGTTAACCTTGGAATGTCCAAGTATGCACCTAGGCAAAGGTCAGCTACTCAATAGGTACAGGTCTAAGAGTCTAATATTCACATACCAACTTTTATCCTTTTGCTTTCTTATTTTTCCAACTTTCCTTTGGTTTTGGTTTTGGGTTTTTTTTAATAAGATTGGCAAATTACGGATTCCCATGGAAAGATGGACATTTCAAATGTCATATTTCTAAAGACAGGGTTCTTGTCCTGGTAGTGCAGGAGATTACTTTGGAGCAGTTACATTAGATGTTTGGAAACAAGAAAAATCTAAATCTCTAATTTCACTATTTTTTGACCCTACTACCCCTTTCATTTAAGAGAATTTGAACACTTACTTTAAACTTCTTAAGCAGGTTCGGGTTTGACTTGGTCCAAAAATGTAAAGCAAATTCCATCAAGTTTTATGTAACAGAAACAATAAACAAACTTCTGTAACCTACTCTAATTTCACTGTCATCTTTTAATCCAAATTCTATTGTGGGAAGTGATAACAATATAAATTGTAAAGTAAGGATTCAGATCCACTTTTTTTCCCTAATGCTCAGACCCAGCTTTTTAGTGCAGCCTGCTGCAGAAACAAGAGTATTCACAAAAGGGCTTTAGATTCTGATGCTTTTTAGCCAGGTGCTTTTCAAAACCTATCTGCTTAGGAATACATACCTCATACTTAGGAATCTTTAGAAGACATTAGTGAGTGTCATCACACCTTCTCACTTCAAACAGTTGAATATTCTCCTTTGTACCATCCTGTCCATAAGGAACTTCTTTCAGAAAAACTATGTTTCCAACTTACAGATTCGTCAACTTCATCAGATCCTGTTTTGCAGGCAGGCCTATCTAAGAGTAGAGGATAGTGGGTATCTAGGAGTGGAGGATAAGCTAGGTAAAGTGAAGGAAAAAGGCAGCATGATTGCAATTCCCAAAAAATACTGGACAAAAATCCCGAGGAGAAGGATTTAATAGTGTGGTGAACTGATCTTAGCCAGCAGCCAAACACCCAACCTTCCTTGGCTCACTCAACTGTCCTGTGGGACAGGAACCAAAAAAAATTAAAAAATCAAAGGAAGGTAAAGAGCTATTGACAGTTTAATAAGAAAACTAAAAGCTATGTGTGTTGTGTGTGTAAGTAAAGCAAAATAGAGGTATTTACAGCTTTCCATTGGCAGGCAGGCAGATGTTGAGCCACTTGTTGCTCTGGAAGAAAAATGCCATAACCACTAACATCCCCCCTTCCTCTTTCTCCTGAGCTTTTATTGCTGAGCACAACATCATAGAATATAGAATATCCATTTTTTTAATTGTGGTCACTGTCCCAGCTGTGTCCCCCCAACCTCTTGCCCACTGCTAGATTACTCATAGGGGGAAGCTTTGACACTGTGCAAGCAGCATTCAGCACCAGCCAAAACACCAGTGTTACCAACACTGTTTTAGCCAAAAACACAAAGCATAGCACCACATGAGCTGCTATGAAGAAAGTTAACTTGATAACTTCATCCTCACTGCAACCAGTACAAATACATATATATATATATATATATATATATACACACCTATAATGGCAGTGTATAAACCCAATCTAGTGTACTCCACCCTAGAAAGAGTTGGGTTTTCTTGCTTTTAGGACTGCACCTCATGCATTTTACTGCACCCTTCCACGGCTGTAGGATAACCAACAAAAAATGCAGAAAGACAGAACTTTGTTTTCAAACACTTATCTGCAGAGTAAGTACTACAAAACATGGATAGGATGATTTCATAAAATGAAAGAAGTAAAAGCAGGAAAACATTTGATTTATGCAGATTACTCTTAGAGTTTAACACTTCCACTTCTTGAGAATCCTCACTTTAATGTCAGTTCTCACCCAACCCACCTCCTTACAGTCACAAGAGCCCAGCCTAGTTAAGGTTGTTTCACTCATGCTCAGCACCATTTTTCCTTTAATTTTCAGCCTTGGATGGAAATGCTCTCCATAAGTGGTTCTGCAGCCAGTCTTATGCCTGATTGCTTTAATTAAATGGCCAGAAGTATGATTTAAGAGTCTCATCATCAGGCTTGACATAATTAGACTCCCAGACTCAATGTCAAATGCTCACAGGGCTGCCCCAACCTTTCATCCTTCTAAGGCAGTTGTAGGCAGTACTATGCAACATGATTTGCAGAAAGAACCATTTCTGAAAAAAGGCTTTAGAAGAAGCCTATTCTTTCTTGATACATAAAAGATCCCCATGGCACTTTTTCACAGGGTCCGTATTTCTGTCTATAACTACAGCCAAAGCATCTATGCCAGAAGCTTTATTTTAGTAATGCCAAGCGTATGAAGTTGAAAATTGCCTGGTGATCCTCTGGAACTGAACACAGTATGTAAATAGCCTCACTATTTATATACTGCATAGAGCCAGTTTCAAACTAAAATGAGAAAATTAAACAGGAAAAAGAGGTCACTGCACTCAGATATTCTCCAGCACTTGTCAGCATCAATTAAGCACAAGAGATCAAAGCATCAGAAACAGAACAAGATTGTTTTCAAGGTGTCTCAGATTCCACTGCACTGAATTGACAACTGGGTATGCACCAAACCAATCCAGAAGTGAACCACTGTGGTCACTGGTATGGCTCTAGTCTCTTAATTGCTACATTTTCTCCAACTTTGTTCTTGGAGATTAGGTTCTAGCTTTTCATGAAATATAAGTGCTGTTTTACATGCATTGCTTTCACAAATTAGAGAACACTAGGACATCATCTTAATTGCTAAAAATTCTTGCCTGTTGTGTAAAGGTAATATTACTACAAACAAGGAGCTGAAGTGTTCGTTTGTGGAAGATGGAGTTAAGTAGGACATACGCGTTACCAAAATCTCACAGCTGGGGCCTTGTCGATAGAATCTACACAGATGTAGCCAGCTTAAACAAGGCACATAGTAGTTTAAGTAAGCAGTTGCCATAAATGATGCATTTTCATCGCTACTGCAAGCGTTCAAACCAAGCTTTTCCGAACTATTTCCATAAGTGTTGTTGTACTGCCATCAAGTGGTGAACGTATATAGGAAGAAAGATGGTCATGAAGATGTACAAACAGAGGCTCTACAGTGAGAGTAATGGAATTCTGAGTTCCTAATTGCAATAGTCACATTTTAGGATTCAATTTCAAAGTAACATGCAGATAACTGTTCTATAATTTTTACACAATAAAGAAACAAGACCAGGAGACTTGGGCTGAGTATCAGTGAGACGGATGCCACAGGCACCAAATGCTTGTGACCAGACCACAAATTAAGCCACATGAATAGATACTGGCATCATAGTCTGAATTATCTGAAGGTCCACATGCACAGAAACATTTTCTGGGGGAAAGATAAATTTAAGTTCAGCAACTAAGTAACTAACTGGGAACTATTATTAAAATTGTTCAGAAATGCATAGTGCTCAAAAGGCTCATATAACTCTATGAATGTATTCCTTCTAACCTTCTTTGTGTTGGTCTAGTTTTACAGTCAAATGCACTTAACTGAAGGGCAAACTCTGGCCTGTTGTATTCAACTAAACAAATTAGTGCTTCATTTTGTGCCACTGGCTTTAATTACCTTGGGAATGCAGTGCCCATTCTAACCTAGAACCTGTAAAAGCGTTCTATTTACCCCATTTTCCCTTTGTAGGGTCCAGTAGGGTCGAGAGAGGAACGTCTGTCCCTGTTTAAAAGGGTCACAGTATCAACTGGAAGTGTTGCTGAGTTCTTTTCCCTGAAATGTCCTGCCCTTACTCATACAGTGCAAACAATTGTGTGTGGTTGGCTCTGAAGAGGCAGCAGAAGGGATATTTCTGGGTAGACAAAGAGGTCCTTTCATTTCAGTGAGAACCAGCTTTCAAAAACAACTAGAAAGTTTTCTGAGGTTTTGAAGGGTTTTTAAGATAAAATGTATTTCATTAGTTGCCTTTAGCCAATGAGTATCTGGCAGGGACTTTAGATAATGGCATGGAAATACGACTGATCCATCCATTAAAAAAAGCATGTCACCACCAAATGGTATTATTTATGTTTTATGAGTCTAAATGTGTTTTGTATGTTGCTGAGTGTGCTTCCATTAACTCTCAGGCACACAGGAACATGTTCACATTTGGCAGCAGGTTGTAGACAGTATGTGAAACCAGAAAATGGGAGAAATGCAGCTCAGGACAGCCCTTCTCAGCACTAACTGGCTGGATAACAAGCTTCTGACTCTTACAGTCCATATGGAAGATGAAGGTTGATCCTTTGCACACACATCCTAGGGAGGCACAGTAGAGTTTAAGAGGTCAATGCTTTCAGAATTACTAATTTGTTATTGTAAAAAGGCATTATTTGGTTTGCACATATGGAGCTCCCGATCTGAATCAAAGGATTCTTCCTCTCTAGGCTCATGTCAAAGCTGAGATCCAGGTATTAGGAGAATAGGATCTACCTCCGTGGTAATAACCACTCATATGTGGTTCTCCAGGCAGGTTATGAGCAGGTTTGACCACAGACTTCAAAGAGGAAGTGACTGATTCACTCTCCATGACCCTGTTTTCAGTCCAAGAACACACTGAGTTACTATGAGGTCTTATCCTGAACCATCAGGAAAATAACAAGTGATAGACCAGAGGCTGTGCGTCTCCTTTGTGTTTGGAGGACAAGTGTTGACCCGCTCTGGCTCAGTACTTAATACAGAGAAAACTATACAGAAAACCAAGGATATGCAACAAATTCTGAATAACATCCTTCCTTCGACAGATCATCAGGTACTTGAAATAATAGGGCCCAACCTAACTTGGCTAATCTCTACTACATTAGCTAGAGAACTGATACGCATGGTCAGCATTTGTCACTATTGTTATTTGTTCCGTAAATTATATCAATTATATCCAGTTATGAGTTTGGTCCTAGGTACCTCAGAGACCAACTGCTTTTTTTCTTTTTGCTCTTTTTTTTCAAACATGTGAGTCTGTGGTCACTGAAATCCACAGATTCTCCTGGAAGAGCATCTTTACATTTAACAGAAGTGGCTGACAGGCAAAAAGTCACACCACAGTAGGTAAGGGAAATGGGGAATTTTCAGAAAAGTGGAATTAACTTCTTAGGAATAGCATACAGTCTATCTGCATGAATCAGATAACAATGCATAAGCTGAGGAAAAGGCCAGTAAGAACTGCTTGAGTAAGAGGGAGGTACAGGGACAGACCAGTGATGAGGAGATAACAGTGCTGTGATTGTTGGAATCTTTTGCTGTTTGCCTGTGTCTTTAATTAGAAACAGCTAAAATGCCGACATCTAGGACAGCGAAAAAGGCAACTGAGCCAATGTCACATCAACAGACACTTCAGGAAGAATCATAAAAGCAGTGGAAGCAAAAATGGAAGCAGATGCACCATTGGGACAGAAATGACCAAAATATGAAGCTGTACTTCAGAAACTAGAGGGAGACAGACAGAATGAATGAGTTTACTAAAGTCAAGCATGTCATATCTCCAACTGGGGGAGACTGCTGATCCCAAAAGAGAAAAAAAAAATCAGTAAATCTAGTTTTCTTAGTGATACTATTTTCTCCATAAAAGCTTATATAAAAAAGTCCCCCGCAGACAGGAGGGTAGGCAGATGGATCAATGGATAACTTTACCCTGCAGTTCTGCTGTGTGGAATGTGATGGGTGCTTAAGTACTCCCAGTCACACTGGCAGAAAAAAAAGTGAGGAAGAGTCTTGCCTCTCAAATGGAAATGCTTGGGAAGTTTGGAAAGGGAGGACACCATTACTCAATGGGAATGAAAACATGACAGTGGAACAAATCCTCTCAAAACAGCAGTGATAGTCCATTGCTTGGGAACTTCATAGCTTCAGAAACAGAAACTGGCCAGAGAAAAAATTTCAGGTGTGAACCAAGATCCAGACTTTGTATTACTATTCAGATTTGTACCAAATCACCCTGTTTCTGAATTTTTCAGTAAGCTTCTACACTTAACAGGTTAAATCCAACTAACCTTAAAACTTTGTGTTTAGGGAGCAAATAATCAAAAATCCAGATCCAGATCTAAAGCATAGACAAATAAATACTCTTGTAAACACCACTTCTTCTTCCAAGAATTTCCAACTGAGTAGAATTCACAGACTCACAGAATCACAGAATGGGTCAGGTTGAAAGGGACCACAGTGGGTTACCTGGTCCAGCCTCCCTACTCAAGCAGGGTCATCCTAGAGCACATTGTACAGGATTGCATCCAGACAGTTCTTGAACATCTCCAATAAGGGAGACTCCACAACCTCTCTGAGCAACCTGTTTCAGTGCTCAGTAAAGAAGTTCTTCCTCATATTCAGGTGGAACTTCCTGTGCATCAGTTTCTGCCTGTTGCCTCTTGTCCTATTGCTTGGCACCAACTGAGAAGAGCCTGGCTCCATCCTCTTGTTACCCTCCTTTCAGATACTAATATACATCAATTAAGCCCCCTCTCAGTCATTTTTCTCCAGGATGAACAGGCCCAGCTCCCTCAAGCCCTTCCTCATAAGAGAGATGCTCCAGTCCCTTAATCATCTTTGTTCCCCTCCACTGAAGCCACTCCAGGTGCTCCATGACTCCCTTGTACTGAGGAGCCCAGAACTGGACACAGCACTCCAGATGCAAGTTCCCTAGGGCTGAGTAGAAGGGCAGGATCACCTCCCTCAGCCTTCTGGCAATGTAGTTACTGATACAGCCCAGGGTACTATTGGCCTTCGTGGCCAGCAGGGCCAAGCGTGAACACTGCTGGCTCATGCACAGCTTGCTGTCCACAAGAGCCCCCAGATCTTTCTCCACAGAGCTGCTTTCCAGCAGGTTGGCCCCCAGGCTGTAACAGTGCAATGAAAACTTCTTCTGTCTCTGCAGCACAGTGAATGAACTAACGAATGGATGAACCTTCAGTGCCCCCTGTCTCTAAGCTATTTGTAGTCTCTGATGTCAGTGATTCTTTGACCAGGGCATCCCACCTTAGCTCTGTGGACAGACATCATACTCTGAAATCCTTCAGTCAGGAACCAAAGGTAATAACCAGGTAATCTTCTGATCCTCACTTTTAAAACAAGAAGGTATGCTAGTGATAAAAAGGACTAACAAACCATCCATGATTCCACTGTAAAATTAACTGGGCGCTTACAACCAAGCTGAAACAATTTCCAGCTTTTTATGAACTTCAAATATTTCAACTTAAAGATTTGTTATAAAGAGAAGGTATTAAAGACAAAGAGTCACTAAGTTTCTTCCAGTCCTCCACCTACCAAATGGTTATTATCCTTAATAATGCATACAGAAGCAAAAAGCACTTCTCTTCCCACCACTTGATATAGTACGCATCTTTTGGACTTCCGATTATAAACTGTCACCTATCACAAATCTACCATGTTTGTACATACCAGGTTCCTCTTCCACCCAGCTGGGCATCAGCAGCACATTTAAAATGGAATGAAAAGAATTTCCAGAGAGCTTGCTGTAGTTGGATTTTGTGCTTGTGTTTTCATCTCACAAATTCAGAGCTATTTTAGTAGTCTATTAAACACTTCTGTGCAGAAATTAAATTGCTTCAAATGAAAGGAAGGTGTAAATAACAGGTACGGTATTTCATTCTTACTCCTTGTAACACAGACTTCATCTGGGATCATGGCCTTGTTGCATAAGGCACACAAGGTGAATAAATTCAACACAGTGGAATATTATAAGCAAGCATCGCAATATAAAAAGCTTCATCCGTCAGTGTCAAACTACACTGTTATTGGCCAGTGGCTGCACGGCTCCACTCCTATCATGAGATACAGAAGACCATCTGATAGTGTGGCTGTATCATGTCACAAGAACCTGCTTAGTGACTGTGCCTGAAGACCACAACTGATGTTGTCATGCAACACTGTGACATCTTACAGGGACACTCCTGAGTCATCATTGCTTGATAACAGCACGTTTCTGTCATAATGGCAAGTCATCTCTGGGTAGCAGCACGTGGAATCGTTAGCATTCAACATGTATCCAGATACTGCAGAGTATGGTAAGATGCCAAAAGCAAGTAGGTTTCATATCATGTGATTTTGGGTGTCTAAATTAGAAGGTTAATCACCTCATACCATTCAGAGACAGCAATACGAGCATTAAAAAGACAATTTATAGCTACAGCTTAAATGACATTGTCCTTAGCTGCATCCTGAAAGAACCCATTGCTATCACTATGAAACCTGGGGAAACTAGCCTGAGATAAATGTCCACATTTAGATGTCCAGCATTTGACACAGATAGGATTGATTTAAATAATCGTTTGCAAGATTATAATGCATGGGGCACAGGAGGACACACTGAACTGAAAGAAACAGAAGTAGTGAGCAAACCCTTATATCTATAAATTAATATAAATTCCCTTATATCAGTGGATCTTTGTTAGTTTCAAACTGTCAATAAGCCACAGCAAAACTAGTTTGCTGCTGTATTCAGTTCCTGTTACAAAGAGGCAGGCAGTATCACAATAAGAGTGTATTCAATAAGTAATGAAAAACTATATAACACACAAATGCAAAGAAAACAAAGATGTCAGTGCTACAGTTGTTGGTGTAATGCTTCCTTCATTTCTTCCAAAATGCATTTTTAAGAGTGTAGATGTGCATCTCACTAACCTCACTGAATAGTTGACCACATTATCACCATTTTAGTCCTGCTGCTAAAAGGAAGTGCATCATTTATACAGGTCTAAAAAAGCTTATCAAACTAAGAAACTAGCTCAGTTAGCTAGAGCATGGTGGTAATAATGCCAAGATTGTGGTTTTGAGCCCTATATGAGCCATACATTTAAGAGCTGGACCTGATGATTCTTGTGAGTCCCTCCCAGTTCAGAATATTCTGTGTAATTCTTGCAAGCTTTTAAACCAAATAGAATAATTTATTTGCAGTATTCTTGTAATACACTGTGCTTCTCTTTCCTTTGAGCTGCAATTCAGAATTCTCACGATCTCACATAAGGCTACGTGAAAAAGACCAACAGCAGGCAAACAAAGCCAAGTGCTTCCTGAGCTCTGCCAAGAATTAAACACAGAGCTCCATCAGCAGGAGGGCTTTCTTTGGTAACAAAATCTGTCTCAGTCTGTACCTAAAAGGTTTTCTAAGGCTGCAGATTAAAGTTTAAAGACCACTAGAAAAACCTCAAGACAGGGAGAGCTCCTATAGGAAAAATGCTGTATAGAATTTCCAGAAATAAAAAGGTAATAATTACTCCTAGTAACAACAGTAATAGCAGCAATAGTCCCTATTTTTAATGATTCTCTTTCCCTGGAGATCTCAGCATGTTTTATAATTTATATAAGCACCAGTGTGCAGTTCACTTAATATTGAAATCCAGCCATCTCTGAGCACAACTGTAAAAGACAGTATTAAATTACATTTCAGTATGACCAAAAAAAAAAGCCATATTAATTTGAAATCACAAGGGAAGTTTCACAAGACATTTGGAGAAAACACATGGGCTACAAACCACTCCCTGGAAAAGTGCCATTGAATATTTAATAAACTGAAATGGTCAAGAATTTTGCTCGTTAGAAGGAAAAAGAAGGCAGCACTTCATTCCCTTTCCCCCACCAGCACCACACCAAAACAAGCTGGGGAGGCAGTTCATCGGTGATTGAAAGGGAAAAGACCAAACACTATATGGGGGTAGCAGCTCTTAAGAAGTTTTGAAAAATGCACAGGCACTTCTTGCCCTGGAAATGGATTTATCAGAAGAAGGATGAAGCCCATTAGTTCTGTTCCACATTGCATCTTTGCAAGCATGGGCAGACATATGGATGATACATCTGACTGATAATGTAATATTAGTCTGATTTGACAAGACTGTGCAACCCGAAGATAAATATCTATCCTACAGCAATTCTGCTTATTGCAATAGTGAAGGAGACTGCGTATTTCACATTCTTCCCTTTTTAGTAAAATGCACAATAAGCCAAGGCTTCCACTGTACAAAGCAAGATGGAATACAGTTAGTCCTATACCAAACTAACACAAGAACCTCCTGTGATGTGTCACATACAAACACTTCTAACTCCTTCTGCTCAGCTTTTCCATCACCTACCATTCATTCTTGTCACTGAATGCCACCAAGCATGTGGTATTTCTCAAATAGAGATCAAGTGTTATGCTCAGGAAGTATCATGAAGTTGATTTAAAAATGCAACTGAAGGTAAACAAAACTTAAAAATAAATTTAATCCTGTTTTTCTTGTAAAATTAGCATTATGTTCTCACCAGACCAGAAACACTAGTTTGGAAAAACTATATAAGCTATCTCTTTGAATCTCCTGTCATCTTTCATGTAATGATTTTAGGGTTAAACAACCCCCACCACAAATAGATTTAAAAAAAAAAAAAAGGAAAAGGACATCAGAAACATACTTGGGTTCATTTATATTGTGGCCAAAACAAAGGCATCAGTGTCAGAGCTGATAATCTAGTACCACCCCACCATGATTAAAACATGCTTCATTTACTTTAACATAAAATAGCTAAAGCCAGCAAGACAGAATTGCCTTTTCCTTTTAACCTGCTTTGATTGCCCAACTGGCCTCTGATTGCATGAGGTTTACAAGTCATCTGAACACATTACTATGCAACTATTTAATAACACCGCAGTGATTAAATGTCTGAAGTTATCTTAACCAGTTCAGTGAATATCTAATGCAAAGTGAGCTAAATTAACAGTGGAGGTGCAATGGCTCTGATTATGATGAGTATTACAGCCGTTTCTTTTAATAGTAATCTCCTGTCAAATTGATGCCCATAGATATTAAAGAATCATTTAACAATGGAAAGGGGCCATACTGCTGCATTCTCAGAAGACTTGCCAGCACAAAGAATGGACCACAGAGACTTAAACTGCCCGTTAATGCTCATAAAGAGTCATCTTAGAAGGTGACGCCCTGGCAGTGCACTGGAAGGAAATTTTGCTCCAGAAAAAACAGCAAGTAGCACATTTTATTAACTTCAGAAATTTAGTAAGGAAAAAAAGCCACAGCTTTTAGCATCTTGGGAAGATCACAGTGAACATGAGGAAAAGTTTCTTCACCAGGAGAGTAGTGTAGCATTGGAAAATATAACCCAGAAGGATGAGGGAATCTCCAAGCTGCATCTAAATAAAACCACTGATAGCTGACCCGGCTATCAGTACCAGCAATCCTACTCTCAGTGGGATATTGGGTGAGAATATGCTTAGAGACCCCTTCTAACCCTTCTAATCTTTTCTAAGATTCTGTGATCTTGGGGGAAGACGGAAACCAAGCAAAAAGCTAACTGCATCAGGAAATGGTTGCAACAGTCCCTGATATGGCAGTAAGGCCGTACACCTGGACAACTCCAAGCTAAAGACTCACAGAAGATCTTGTGCAGATACTTTCAGCAGCAGCTGTTTTTCTCCAGAGGCTTATTATGGCATTGCCTTACACCTATCAGAAAATATTTTTGATGAGGGATTGAAGCATACCAGCCACCACTTCCTTTAGTCTTTTCCTTGAGACACACTGTTTTGCCTATCAGACATGCCTTTGCTGAGACATGAAGATGTTCCACATGTTCAAATTAGAGGGAAAGTCTGGCACACTTCAGTTCCCTCCAGAACAGCTGGCTTTGGCATGTAGCTGGTTACAAATGCACAAAGAACCTTAGCATACCAAGGCGAGTTCAGTAGATGAAAAGTGCTTTCGTCTTTTTCTATTACAGTCCTCATGGTTTAAGTTTGAAAAAAAATTTTCTGCTTCAAAAGCTTTTCATGCATATGAATGTGATTTTCAGCTTGTCTTTCAACTTTACTGTTACAAAGATTTGCTAGGGAAAAAAGGTGGAAGGAATAGCTACTCACAATAAATGTAATATACAAACTGACAAACCTTTCTTCAAGGAGTGCCTGGTTGCACCCTTCATCCCCACTGATACAAAGCACCATTTTTCACATCACTTGAAAACTGTGTGCACACACACAAAAGCATGCATAGGCCAGGAAACACACTTGCATCTCAAGCTGTTTTGTAGTCACTGGTGTGATTTGCTCTGCAGGATAAGCATAGTTTCAGTTAGCTGGTGAAGTTCCCAAGACACAAATAATTGGCTTAACTTTTTTTTTTTTAAGTTATGGCCATGAGAGCTTACAAAGAATCTCAAAAAAAAAAAAAAAAAAAGCTAAAACTGGGGCATCTGTTTGGAGTGATTCATTCTCTAACATCTCTTTTCTTCTTAGCCTTTTCTCCAGACATTTTGAACAGTTTGTGGTTTTTTTCTCTTATCTCACTAATACCTCTCTCCTTATTACTTCAGTTCCTCTTCCTCCCTCCAAATCATGGCTTTACATTTTGCCTCACACTCTCCTTCAACACATTTAGGATGTTGCCATTAGACAAAGCCTTGATAACAAACTCAGTGAAACCAGCATGCTTCCCCAGGTCTTTTCACATGTTTTAATGCCTGCAGGCTTCATTTAGCATCACCTCTTTCAATTTTAACACAGCTTTATAGAAATTAATTTTAAGTATGCTTTTTAGTAAGATAATTTTAAAATGTCAAAACATCAGAAGTGAGGGCAAGTACACCACATTCTCTAGCAAACTGTCTGAAAATACCTTCACTTAAATACTGCATCTTTCTTAGAGTAAACTTGCCTATTTCATTGTGTATTGCAAAGAAAGTTGAAAATTTCCCCTACCAGGGCACCATGTTCTAATCTAGAGTTATGTGTATATATTAAGTCAACTTTTAGACTACTGAGAAATAAGTGGAATATATCGATGTCTTCAAATCCATTTCCAGCTAAAGATCATTTTTATGCCCTTCTCTGAAGTTCCTCCAATGTTGTCATATTGATTCTGGAGTAGAAAGCCCAAAGCTGGACATAGTAATATAGCACTCTTACCAGTGTTGCATACAGAGGTAAAACTACATCTGCATGTTTACCTACTATTCCCATTTTTAGCAGAGTCCCTGTGTTCATAGCAGAAACTTTTTGCACATCACTTCATTAAAAACATGTATCAAGATAGGTACTCACTTTCATAATTCCTGCTCTAAGTTATTCATTTTCAGGAGTTTCTTGGAATAGGTATAGGCAATATTCTCTACTCCTACACATACTATGTTAATATTTATCTGTAGAAAATGTTCAAATGTGATGACTTGGATAATTCAGACTATTATGTAATAATGCAGTAGTATAATCACAATATTATTTGCTGGTAAATAATTTAAATAACATTTCAGAACACTGCTAAAATGCTGAATAATATAAAGCAAACAGATTCTTGAGGTACCTTGTCAGGAAACAGACACCCTGCTTTCTTCCCAACAGCAACTTTTAAATCTGTTATGAAGCCAGATTTTAATCCATCTAATATATAACCTCTTAGAGCCAAGTTTCATTGGTTCCCCCCATCAAGATGTTAGAGTGATAAGAACAAATGTCTTTGAGAAATTTAAGTACACTATATTCATTCTGCTCTCTTTATCAGCCAGATCTGTGATCTTGTCAAGTGATGACAGTTTTGTTTGACAAAACACATTTCCATAAAACCATCTTGACTGACAATAATATGCTCTTTGTCTCTAACCTTTTGTTGATGGCATCCAAACTGTTCTACTCTGTTGCCAAGACTTATGCAAAAGTAGCTATTCTCTTGAGTGTTGAATAGTCCCTTATAATACTTTTAAATATTTGTATTATGATGGGACTTCTGCACTGTTACAGAGCTTCACCAGTCTCCAACATTCCGTAATATTTAATTAATGGCTCAGAATTAAAATGCTAGATTTATTTATCTATTAGAATTCCAGAACTGCTGGTTAAAACATACTTATTTCTAGCTGGTGCTCCCCACATTCCACTTTGACTGTAATGAATAAATGTATACTATCCATAACATCATAGAAGGGTTAAAAAACAGAGCAGGGAAAGCTCCTGAATATTTCTAGCTGTTCTGCATCACTATTTATAATTTCACTTTCAGTTTAGCAACAGATAACTTGACCTGATTTATGTCAATCAGCTGGAGAGGTATTGTTCATAATACACCTTAAAAATACCATCTTACTACTTTTAATTTTCATACATTTTGGCATGCACTTTCCACTCCATAGCTTGCTCTAACATAGGGATAAAGTATAAATTAAGTTATACAAAAATGACCTCAAAATAGCTTTAACACAAAAGAACTAGGAAAAAATCAGTACAATAAGATTGTCTCGGGAAAAATGTGCACAGAAGAAAACATACTTTACTGAAAAAAATCAAATGAAACTGTAAGCAAAATTTAGAAAATAGCTACTTCAATATTTTACAATGTAAAAATAGAACTGTTGCCTGTGAGAAACACAGAAAGAAATCACTTTTAAGAGAATCAGAAAATACTTCATCTTAGACACCAACACCCCTAACACTCTCCATTTCTTGGTTTTGAAGTGGTGTACAGGGAGTCGAGAGACAGAAAACTCTACAATCCTAACCTTTCCCAACACAAACAGAAACCAAAGG
This sequence comes from Lepidothrix coronata, assembly GCF_001604755.1. Lineage (NCBI taxonomy): Eukaryota > Metazoa > Chordata > Aves > Passeriformes > Pipridae > Lepidothrix > Lepidothrix coronata. Next base: position 5,177,380 of record NW_016690223.1, read on the forward strand.
TAGATTCTGAGCTGTAGTTCGTTAAAAAGGACATCAGTGACCAGCAGAGCTGGACAGACACAGAGGTGTTCTGACTCCATCTCTTGATTAGATCCTTGACTGAGGGATAGTGAATTTCTAATACAGCTTTTTATGCAGCAAAAGTTTGTTCTATTCTGTTTCTCTGAGGAGTGGGAGGAGATGGTGGAGAGGCATCCATACCTCTCCCAATATGTTCAGTGCTGTTGTGCTTAGTTGTGCATATGCCAGGGACATGAAGCATATGGCCCGGGGGCTGGCAGTGTCCCATTTAGCAGATGTCTTCAATACATTCTGCCATAAAAATCTTTTGGGGGACTGGTTAACTGCTTTGTATCAGAAAATCCTCTCTCTCTGGTTGATAGAGAGTTATTCACCTCAACAGAAATCCCACTAAGCACCTTCAGAGAAGATGTGCAGCTTTTCACATCCAACAACTAGAAAATAAGACTTTACTACTCTCTCAAATTAAGTCTGCACCTAGCTGATAGATTGACTGCAAACTGACTACTAGGTGCCAAAAGAAGACATAAATCTTCCTAAAGTAGTTACACTCCTTTGGTTTTTTGGACCAAGAAGTCAGAGATGGGAATCAATCTTCAAAGGCAAGCACTCTTCCCCATGTGGCATTACTCCAAGCAGCTAAGGATGAATACATCAGGTAATATATTTGTGCAGGCCTGGTATGCCAGCAGGTAAAGAGGAAGACACAAGCAGCTTATAAAAAAGCAAGAAAGCAAGCAGGTATCTGGAAATCCACTGTAAATTAATCTTACATCTTGGCATTGTAAGGACTTCCCAAGTTATTCGAATGGTGAACAATATTTAATCCTGTGGGCTGTTTACAAACTCTACCTGAACTGTTTTCCAGACAGTTAATTCCCACTTTGGGTTTGTGCATTTGACAATCTCTTCCCCACGGGGCTTCCAGTGTTTGGGCACATCCATCAAGATGATGGACAAAATAATCCTGATAGAAATTATTCCTTTTTGCCTTTGTACAGGACACACCAGAAAGTCCAGTAATGACTGGATAGGAGCAGAAAATGGTGTTGCACAATATCAATGCCCTATACCAAACCACATGACAAAACTGGAAAGTCAAAGCACCAAAGGCGATTAGCTTCCAATCAGTGAGCACAAAATGGGAAGAACACACAAAACCGACATAATTTCTATTTTTTAGTTTAGTTCTTGTTATAAAAGCTGGACACTTTCACCAAGTACCATGATCTGCTTTAGCGGAGCTCAACATCTGAATCACCCTAAAACTTTTACATACTCACAAATTAGAAGGGAAAGATCAGCACACTTTTTGATCCCTCATGAAAATACTTCACAGAATAAGACCCAAGAGAACCAAGAATTGCTCTTCTAGTGTCTCAGACTTGGAAACTGGTATTTCACTTCAAGAATCTTCTTCCCCTCAACTAATGGTAGAACATTCCTGTTCCCTAGCTGGTGATATGAACACACCAGGCTTCTCCCACTTAGCGTTTCTGATAAGCATGCAAACAACTCACACTAGAGATCTCTTTATTTATTCCCTTCTCCAGGTGGTCAAATATCCTGACTAAAAATGAAATTAGATTGCCTCAACAAAGTCCAGTCTTCAGCAAGCAAGGGTGTGCTTTAAAAGAAGAATAGGGAGGCTTTTTTAATTGACTCAACAAAATAAACAATTTATTTTCAAATAAAATTTGAATTATTTCCCCTCCATCCCCTTCTGCGAATCCCTTGGGCCAGATTGTGTATGGATTACAGAATAATCCATCCTTTAAGAACAATAATAAACATGGCTCCCCAGCATTTTCACTATGCAGTTGTAAATTCCCCAAGGGACAAAGCTTCTCCTCCCTTCTTTGGAAGGCTATTCCCTAGTCTAATACATTTCACCATCCATTCGGGATTCAGTACTCCACAGATCAAAAATTCAGTACAGATTAAGGGAAAAGTATGTAATTCTCCATACAAGTTACAGTCTAGAGTAACCTTAATGAATTTCCTGTGTCCTCCTCTGAGAAGTTAACTACTTAATTTCTGAGACTTTCACTACTGTGTTTGTTACCATTTTGAAACACAGCATAATAGGCATATATGAAAAGATTTAAATTAAAAGAACTATTTTTATTGTCTTCAATTGCTACTTAATCCTTAGAAGCATTTACCATTGGCCCTGACTCAGCAAAGCACTTACAAGCACATTCTTCCCCAATTGTATGCCATAAAGCCCCGATGAAATAAATAATGCTTTGTTTTCCATTCAAATTATTACATAGACAAGATTATTACAGGTGATGGACACACTGAACTATTTCAACCTCTTATAAACCCTATTTGCCCAAACCACTCAGACATGTGCTGATGACTAGACTGAGCAGATTACATGAACTGATGTGTTTTACATGTTTGTAATCAATTGTTCAAATTGACGAGTGTAAGTGTTCTTCTAATCATTGTTATCTACATAATCCCTTATTCCCCTGCAGCCCATGAGCACTATGGCTCTGTTAGATCTATGATATGATCACAATCTTTGGCTGGATATTAGATCTATGGTATGATGGCAATCCGTGAACAGCCCTTGTCTTCTGACTTATCAACTGTTCATCTGTGCAAAATCATGATAACCCCATAGTTTGACAACATTAGTGCAGAGTGATTGCTTCAGGAGACCTCAGCAATGTCACACTTATATTTTCAGAAATTCCTATTCACAGTCTTGTGATTAGTCTGTGAAATTGACTTTTCAGATAAAAAACAAGAACAAAATAAACTCCTGCCATAACTTGGATTACTAAAGAGGAAAAAAAAATGAGGGTAGAAAAAGTAATTTTCTTGATGCAATTTTTCCAAGAAAGGCTGCAACTGACATTTTTCAATTGTATTAAAAAGAAAAAATGTATTATCTCTGTGTTGTGTGGGTAGTTTGACTCAAACTAAGAGAAGAAAAGGGAAAGAGAAAAGAGAAAGAATGTCAAGCATTGCCCATTTGTATATTTTCCGAGGAGAGAAAGATGCATGCTGGTGGTAAACATAATAGCATGTGAATGGAACTGAGGCAGTCCAGGAACAGCACCACACTAGTTTGTTTTACTTGAGAAAGCACTAAACACTGATATATGAGATCACTTACTACAGAAACTGGGAGAGCAGTTCACAATAAACAATTTAGTCTCTAAATGTAGCTCTTTTATTATTCAAACTGTCCACAAAGACCATGCCATTTTTATAGATGTTTGATGTTTGTACTTATCCAGACAAGTATTTCCTTCTAGTCCACATTAGTGCAAGTGCTGGCATAAGGATTCAGCATTCACAATGATAGCACTGTGACTGCTCAGGCAAGTCAGCTGGCAGCATTTGTGTTGCTTCTCCTTAGCTGCATAAGCTAAATTCCTTTATGCAGAACTAAAACTTCTGAAAGTTCCACCTCAGCATCTACAGGCCTGGGGTTATTTGTCCCCAAAACCCAGCACAAAACCCTCTGCTCTTTCCGTACACTTCACAACTGATGTGAAGAACACATCACCATAGGACTTTATTGTAAGGTTAGTCAATTTTTCTCTCATTTCTGTAGCTCTGCTTTAAAGCACAAAGAGAAAAAGAGAATTTAGTAGACAGTCTGAGAGACAAGACAGGTAGAATTAGTCCTTTTTGTTATATCTGCTTTGTCCCTTTCCTCTACCCTTTGAAATTCAATTTCTTGTTTCCTGAGATAGCATCTCATAAAAGCTTAACCAGAATATACATAAAACACTTCTTCTGTAAATCTGAGATTTATCTTTTCAGAAGGCAGGTATAAGTGCAAGAGAATCGTATAGCTACTTCTCTAAATGTAACTTGATTACAGATCTCATACAGCTCCTAGGATTACAACATGGCGATATCATGTATCAGGCAGGTAATTTGATGTATGTTCAATGTAGTTCACGTGCATGCTCTGCTTATTCATATTAAGCTGCAGCTGTTGAAGTACTTACTTTTCAAAAAAATAAAACCATTGGGGTTTATGCTCTGGGATTTTAGGAAACTGATGGAAAAGAAATGGGATTTTTTCCCACAGTGAGTCTCAATGGAAATACATCCGTTTTTCATGAAGACTATGATTCTCTGGGATAATACAACTCTGCATATATTAAAAATCAATTTTAGATACAACATTCCTTAATAAAACTGGGTATTTTATGCAACTCAGACTGTTTCATGATATCATACTTCTCCGCTTTCTGTAAGACACATAAAACTAAAGATACAAAGTAAAAAACAAGGTTTAAACATTGTTCAAATCCTAGATGCTAAAACAGAAAAAAAAAAGGTTTGCTGTAATTTGGCACTGGAGAATAGATGAGGTAAAAGATCCATCAAGTAGTATAAGATTAAAAGAAAATACCTGGAAGAGTTCAAGAAGGATTGTGCTATCTCAGAAGGATAAGGTTATCAGTTATTAGACACCATGGATTCCCTGACCAGGGAAAAAAATCAGAGAGCTCCGTACTCTGTATTTGCTTCTGATCTAATAAAGATTTTCCTCATAATGGGTTTTTTTTCATAAAATCTGACCCAGTAAAGCATTCATAGTACTTTGTTTTTAGGTACAAGTGATGTCATGCATTTCTAGAAGACTATTCACATGGCATAAGAATTCACAGAGTTCAAAGTTTGCCTCATAAGATCAAAATAATTAAATTCTTGTAGGATTAAGCCCATTACTGAACCTCTAAGGCACATGATTTCATTGGCACAACGCTAATCATCACAGTGCTTTCTAACTTGATGCTTTCTGTCCTGGAAAACCTGTCTCACTAATTTAATCTTAAACTAAGAGTTTTACAAGTCCTAATAGAAATTAGATGGTTACTTGCAATTTGCATAAACAGTACTCTATTTTACAAAGTCAGATGTCTGTTATTTATTTCTTTCTTAGTCAAAAGTACAAATAAACACATTAGCACGAAAGAAGAAAATTGTTTGACAGTAACACCTACTTTTCTAAAGCTATAAAGAGATTTTTTAATGCATGGGATGTTTTATAGTAATTATATTTCCTTGAGGTTACTCAAGAATCAGAAGTGTCTTTCAATTGTATTAATCTTAATCTAATTAATATTTCTAATTTTACAGACGAGGTAATTGACATAACTGACATTTTTAAATTAGGTCTCCTATAGTCAAATGACTATATTCACATAGAGAACCAAACAAATGTAGTATCTTTGAATGTCAAGCCAATTTTTTAGGAAATTATGCAGTGGCTAAGCTAAGAATTACCGGAGTTCACTTTTGGAATCTGTGGTCTATATGACTAGACCACGAATATCATTAGGAAGAGATGGGTATCTGTTCAGTAGCTTGACCAGTGTCTGATTATGAAGATAACAGCTTTATGGTCAGCAGGTCAGACTGAAAGGAGGCCTAGAGGCTTCTGATCTAGAGACACAGCCATTAGCTCATACTACTGAGCCTTGGAATATAGCTGTTGTGCATACAGGTAGCTAGTCAGACCATAGAATAAAAGCCACTCTCAGTTCAAGCATGAAGTCAAGGCTCAGTTCATTAGCAAATTCTGGAGCCTAATTGTTTCTCCATGAACACTGGGGAAATTTGAGTTTAAATCAAGAAATCATCAGGCTACAAACTTCAGCATGGTAGAGGAAAAAAACTCAAGTGACTCTAGTCCATTACAACTAGAAAAGTGCAGGACATGTTTGCAAAGCAGCAGTTACAGCCATTTAATTATACAGCCTTAAATATTTAGGGCTGTTTCCAATCCCATTTTGCTTTATTTAAAATGTATTAATGTGATACTCATGCCCAAAGAAACTGCAATCTTTGAACTGTTCCTCCTCCCAAGTCATTAACTCTGAAGAGAAGATATCAGTATTCTCTACCTTTTTATTCCACAGAATAAAATATCCTAGAAAATGCATGTAAAATAACTGCTAGCTTGATACTAGATTTTATTTATTCTCTTAAAATCTCAATATCTTTTGCCAACCTTCTCTTTTTAGAGAAAGAATAAAAACATAAAACATTCACACATACAACTGCTCACAAGCATATGCATAATTTATATTACATCTAATGAAAGTCTCTAAAACCGTAACATTTTGTCTTATTCTCTCCCTTTCTATTCATACACTTTAGAATATTTGCATGCTGAAGTAGTAAAGAGTTATATAGTTACACATAATAACCAATTGTATGTTTCATTGCTCATCCATCCACTTACTGGTGCAAGAAACTCGGAGGAGCACCTGATCACCTAAATTATATAGGGTTTTCTTCCTTCATCAATCCAAAACTCCACTTCAAGCATGGTACTCAAGCTGAAAACAGACTCTGCTGCAACCGGTAGTGTTAGATGTAGAATCAGTTCTTTGCAGCATCCAAATTAAACACATACTAGAGCTGTGGGGGAAAAAATAGCCAATAAGTGTTCATACAGTTCACTTGATTTGAAGCTCCATAATATGTTTCCCACATGCAAAAGAATTGTATATACAGGCCTTTCAGCATAAAGAGTTTCTTTTAAAGATGGAAAACTAGCAACTTTTCTTCAGCAAGTACAGTATATGTCAGATGCTGATCCATTTCTACTGTCACAATATGCTGGTTCACTTCAGCAGTCAATAAAAAAAGAGGGACAAAGAGATAAAATCTGGGATAAAAACAAACACTTATCATTACAAAACTGGAATTGGGTGAATTTGTACCATCAAGCTTCAGCTACATCTCCAGCAATACTGAAAGACCAGTTTTAAACTAGAGAGCAAGCCATAGCAACAGTTAATCTGGAATGTATTATATAAAAATTACACAAACATCTTTCAATCTCAAGTCAGAAAAGTATGCATTTTCAAAATTAAATTGTTTTGAATTATAAATTGCTCAAAATTCAAAAGTGAATACAAAGTTACCTAAGGAAGTCAGTCCCATTTGGATAAAACTACAACAAACTGAAAAAAAAAGAAAAAAAAAAGCCCAAAGTAAAAGTCAAAGTAAAGAAAAAGCGTAGAAACATAAACTGTTCCTCATGTCTTTGATACAAATACTTCAAACATGTTTAGAGTTTGAAGTGTCTATATCTCTGAATGACACTTGTTTTCATTATGAAGAAACTACAGCCTGGTGAGCCAGATTATGCACAATGATGCTACACATTATTTACTGTACTGAAGTAAATTTTGCCCTGCATTTGCTTTCTTTATGGTGTTTACCTGGAGATTTAAATAGCTTTATTTTTAAAATAGCCAAATATCACTCCACAAGTTCTTGTTCAGTAGAGAAGGGATGCATTACTAATGCTATTTCACAGCTGAGCTATGAAAGTCTTGAGAGATTAAGGCAAGACTTTTCAAAGAAAAGTGGACTCTGAACCAGAAAAACTTTGCCTGTTATTTTTACAGAATGACAGAATGGGGTTGAATGGGATCTTTGGAAATCATGTTGTCCAACTCCCTTGCGAAAGCAGGTTCGCCTTGAGCAGGCAGCACCGGATCGCACCCAGGAGGCTTTTGAAAATCTCCAGAGAAGGAGATTCCACAGTCTCTCCGGGGAGCCTGTTCCAGCGCTCAGTCACCCTCACAGTAAAGGAGTTTTTCCTCGTGTTGAGACGGAGCTTCCTGTGTTACAGTTCGTGCTTATTGTCCCTTGCTCTGTCGCTGGGCACCGCGTTTCTTGGGACAGTAAGCAGCAGTTCCCTCGCCACAGCGCTCTGCCACTTTTAACAGCAGCACCGTTCCAGGTGGTTTAATACACTCGAAAGGAGACTCACTTGGTAAGTGCAACCGACAGTGGAAAACCCTCAGAAGGCGCTGGATTTTCAGTATTTATCCGAGATTAACTGCAGGACGTTCTTCTGCTCAGCGGTTCCCCCATTCAGGCTGTGACCTGTCCCTGCAGTGACACCTGGCGGTCACAGGAGGGGCAGACGGGCCTCCCCGTCTACAGGTATATCTAACACGTGTAGTACAGACATACATATCTGTATGACAGAGAGACACGTATATATCTAGCATATCTATATAATATGACGACAACCTTAAAATCCTGTTTGCAGTGTCCGACTGTCACAGCTTTCATAAGCTTTGAGGTATCTGGAATTGGATAGTTTAGCATAGTACCCAGCAGGAAACTCTTCAGTAGAGAGGATGCCCATACAATTCAGGAAAAATATAATTTACACCCCAAGTGTGTTTTTTAAATTGTTAAGATTTTACTTCCATGCACTGCTGAGGAACAACAGCCAATTGCTAATCCAAAACTGACAAGTGCGGCGGCGGCAGCAGCAGTACAGTTTTCTGCTGAAGTGAAAATTGTTCAACTCATACACCTCAGCCCTGGCTTTCTACTAGTTCCATTTTTTACACCCCGAGTTAGTTCTCTGATGATGTACTTAAAAGAATCTTGGGTAGGCTGACATCTATCCTTAATATTGATCTCTTACACTATCAATGTAAATTATTTCTACATACATATTTCTAAATATATACAGGTAACCAGTTTTTACCATTCCCTATTCACAAATAACCTAAAAAAAGAAATTATTCCCCCAAGCATGTTCATTGTTTGCAAGCATTTGTTGAACCATCTTTCCAAATAAATTACATTCTGCATGAGTGCCAAGACTGTTTATTTATGAATGATTGGTTAAATCTTGTGATTCTTTTCTGTTTTTCCAGCTGAATGACTCAAATTTTCTAAGCAACCTATTAGGAATAGTAACTAGCCATATTTAAGAGCGAACTGTGAAAAAAGCCGCAGAAACAACAGTGTTGTCACAATGTAAACACAAATTAGATATGTGAGAGTTCACAGAAGACATGGGGACAGTCAATATAGCAAAATATGATGTTCTCAAGAGATGCACTTTTCTTCATCTGGTGTTGTGTACCTCCCAGAATTACAACACTGGGGATGTTTCCCAGTTACTACCCAGCTCTATTCCTATAATAAATATCCTGTTACTTGCCTGATCACTGAGCACAGCTCTGGCTTTAGTCCTGAGCCTACAGTCAGCACAGAAAGTTTCAAGAAAAGGGCTCACAAGCTGGAAAGAAAAACATCACAACCAGGTCTCACCCTTGAACCCATTTCCATGCTGTACTAGTTATCTTGTCCTATTTTTCCTTGAAAGCTTTCAGTCCCTTTGAGGTTTTTTTACTTCTAAGTAATTCAGGTTATTCTAGAAATTGCCACTAAAATAACTGACACTGATACATCCATAAGTGCAAGTAAGGTGCAACATATATGAAAATTTTAGCTTGCAGGCAGCATTAGTTCTAATTTCCACTGCAACTCATGAGATGCCTCTCTGCAAATCATGTCCAAAACTCTCAATATATCTAAATTCACATGTATGTGCATGCTTCCACTTGTTTGTCAACAATCTGAACAAAAGGATAGAAGGTACCCTAAGCAAGTTTGATGGTGACACAAAATTAGGGGGAGTGGTTGATACACCTAAGGGCTGTGCTGCCTTTCAGCAAGACCTTGATAGGCTGGCGAGTTGTGTGGAGAGAAACCTAATGAGGTTCAATAAGGGCAAGTGTGGGGTCCTGCAGCTGTGGAGGAATAATCCCAAGTACCAGTACAGTTTGGGGGCTGGCCTACTAGAGAGGAGCTCTGCTGAGAAAGACCTGGGAGTCTTGATCAATGACAAGTTGACCATGAGCCAGCAGTGTGCCCTTGAGGCCAGGAGGGCCAAAGCTATCCTGGGGTGCATTGGGAAGAGGGTGGCCTGCAGGTAGAAGGAGGTGATTCTGTGCAGCAGTATGAAAAGGGAACAGACCATCACTTCCTATTTCCAATTATAGACCCTTAATGGTTAGACTCTGTTGCTTCTAAATAAAAGTATTTTTCCTCATTTTGTCCAGCTTCTGAAAATTAGGGACTAGAATAGAATTCTACTGATTTTACACAGCATTTAATCAATAATGAAAATGGTTTTTAAATTATAAATGCTATGTTTTTACCAGACTTGTACCCAGGTCAACCTGATGTCACTACCCTTTATCTCTAGAGTAGGCTGGAATCTGTTATGCTGTAGCACCTGCAAACTCATTTGTGTTTGCTATTCATTGTCATCTACAGACAGGATTTGGAGCACATAGCCAACTGGATAACCTTATTTTTAATGCAAGCACACCAAGAGTCCTTGCTGGAAGGTTCACACTAGGCAGAGAGCTGAAGCTCTCAACACAGTTTAGAGGCAGAAGAAATCTATACAAGCAACTCACTCATGCCTCTGGGACTGTAACACTACAACTGTGGTAAGCATGTAATACTCTGGTTTCATTAAATCCTATAGGAAATCTCATTGAAGATAACTGGAGCTCTTCCTCTGAGAAAATGAACAACAAAAAAAAGGCAAGTGATACCAGTAATTCAATAACAGAGGGAAAACCAGAACCAATAAAAAAGGCAGCATGATCCCAGGACCTTAAACAAACAAGAGCATTTTCCTCTATCCCACGGTAAGACTATGTAGAATGTACGTTAAGGTTCATTAAGCTACCCAGTTAAGGGCTATTCAGTGTAATAGTAACAAGTAACAAGGAAAGTGATAAAGCAATAAAACAAACAGACACACAAATATCAATGAGAAGGTAATAAGGTAGACAATAACCAGAACTCTTCAGCCACTGATTGATGGGCTGTTAAAATGAACTATTCAGGCATAGGCAGGGGCACGGGGGTGTGAGAGGGAGTGGGAGGAGGGAACAGAGAAGAAATCAAGACTTTCATGGGTATGATGGGATGTTTGAGAGGTTTTGTGAGAGTATACCAAAAAAAAACATGGAATAACGGAAAGAACTTGTGGGGGTTATGTAAAAATTATAGGATTTTTGTGGGAAGTGACAAAGGCAAGGAAAGTGAGAGATAAGGGTAGATACCAGAGGAATAAACACAGGATACTTGTCTGAGCCCTACACCTGTTCTTAATAAATCCTGCTATTGACTTGCCTTTGTAATCTCAGTCTATCCTATGCGAGTGCCACAATGTGCAGTTGCCATCAGATGGAGAACAGACCATGGGTCCCCAGGTTTGTAGATCCAGGCGACAACAGAGAGACCGGAATACAACTGAGATCTGGGCGCCAGCAACTGGGGAAGGGATAATACCCCCTTTGGGAATGGGGTGTGTGCTGCTGGGGTCTAAATGCCAGCAACTGGAGCAGGGACTGTGGCTTACAGAGCCTGTAAGTCTAAGTGCCAGCAGTTGAAGACACCACACTGTTTATACTTGCCTAGAGAATTTAACTGCGCATACATACGTGTGTACCTTCATGTGTACACATAAGCATACTTTGCTGGTGAACCTTAAGCTTGAAGACCTGTACTTGGAAAGACTCCAGGTCAGAATCAGTAACCAGGTCAGGGACACAGGGTCTGTGCATGGACATTAGATCACCACCCAGTGGGAGATGTAATATTTGAGGGATGCATGAGCAGAGGGTGCTTGTGAGAATGGTGCACAAGTGCGTGCATCTGTTTTTGCTACCGAAGATCAAGCCAGACTACCTGGTAAGTAGGGGAGGGCCTGCATAATGAGTAAGGGCCACCAGTCTAGGCATGGATATTAGAGCCCACACTGGTATTAGATCTGTGAATGCTGATGTATTCAGGGAGCTAGAAAGCAAGGGCTGATGTTTTCACTAATGAGCTTTAACCCTTACCAGCTGGAGAGGAGAAACAGGCCTGAGCTATCTGCATTTCTGTTTATGTGAATGCTGGTAGTTCATAATGTTGTCTAATTAATCTCTACAATTTATTACTGGTCTAGACTGACTGGCAGCTCTTAGAGCTACATCCTTCTTGTTCTTCTTGACTGGAGTCCTCATAAAAGCCATGCCAACAACTCTTTTTCTAACATAAAATAAAAGAATATTCTTTCCTCTCTCCATCATTGCTTCTCTCTCAAAGTGTGATTGGGAACTTGATTTCACAGACCAGGTGATATTAATCTTAGCAATTTTCACCTTTATTCCCTCAGGTTCCTTAATTAACAACTGTATTGTGTCTCTTACTCTGCATATTGGTCTTGCTAGAATAATAACCCTCCTACAGCCATGAACACTGGAGATTTAGGACCATTACTCTCCTTGTAGTTGTTCTCTCAGAAGTAAGTGTCCAAAAGCTTTAAAAACACATTGTAAAATAAAGTACAAAAAATCATTAAAAACATATGAAAATTAGTCTGTGCAAAACTATCTTTTGTACACTAACTTAAAAGAATAAAAGATTTGTCCTTTCTGTCAGAAAAACCTATCACAAAGCCAGCGTATTTTGGGACAGAAACATTCCCTGAGAGGTAACTGAAGCTTGTTCCTTTTAATTTTTTAAAAGCAAGCTGAACAAGCTTCATGAGAACATTCTACAAGGATGGTTCTTGGGAAATTGTTCTTCAAAATCTACCAAGCTTCATACCTCTCCCACTTCTGAAGTTTTACAAGAAAGTTTCCACAATCAAAGTAAAAAGCAGTGTTGCTACAACACAGAAAGTTGTATGATCAAACTATAGCAACAGAAGGCAAGCAAAAGAGTATGAGAAATACTCATAAAGTTCTAATGCATATCACTAAACTCCTCGAAACTTAACTCGCACACTTCCATTCTCCTACTTAGAGAATGTCTAATATTACATCATGTCAGACAAGTGCTAGGCAGTATTCAAAAAGGTCCAATTCAAAAACCTCTTGAAAATTTAGATTAGATAACACTTCGAGAAAACATACCTAAAACACAGAGAACGAAATCTGAGCCTTTACTATTCATCTGGTCACTTGGACTGTTGTATAAAAGATACCACCACATTTTGGAATAGAATAGAGAGAAAAAACACTGCAAAAATACCTAAGCTTCCATTCAAAGCTTCAGAGAAGAAAATGTAAAACTGATTAAGAGAAGTAATGGGAATTTTATGGCTGCTGCACACGTAAATGGAATGGCAGCAATAAATTTACCACGCTTTTAGAGTACAGCAAATACTAAATTAATCGGAACTAACTCAGTCTGCAATTTTATCTAATGTTTTTTATTTGGAAGGTGATTAATTAATTCAGAAAAAAATAGCTGCTTCCCCTATTATATTTTTCCTCTTGTTCCTCCAGTTCACTTAGCCCTACACACACAGCTTTAGAAATAGAATGAATTTGTTTAGAAGTGACCTCCAGAGGTCACCTAGCCCAACCCCTGCTTGCAGGAGGGCTGATTGGGTCAGGCTGAGGAGAGGTTTGTTCACTTAAGTCTTGAACACCTCTGGGGCTGGGAGTACCACAAGGGCTCTGGGCAGCTCTGGTGAGTTGACCCTGGCCAGTCACATGGTGGCCACCAAAGCCGCTCTATTACTCCCCTCCTCAGCTGCACAGGGGAAAGAAAATATAAGGAAAGGGTTGTAGGTCAAGATAAGGGCAGGGAGAGATCACTAACCAATTACTGTCATGGGCAAAAGAGACTTTGGAAAATTAGTTTATCATGAATCAAATCAGAGTAGGGTAATGAGAAATAAAAACAAATCTTAAAGACACCTTTCCCCTCTCCCCACCCTTCCTCCCCAGCTTTACTCCCAAATTCCCTGCCTCTTGCCCCTAGTGGCACAGGGGGACAGGGAATGGGGGTTACAGTCAGTTCATCAATTGTTGTGTCTGCTGCTCCTTCCTCCTCAGGGGGAGGACTCTTCACACTCTTACTCTGTTCTAGCATGGGGTCCTTCACATAGGAGACAGTCCTCCATGAACTTCTTCAATGTGAGTCCTTCCCATGGGCTGCAATTCCTCACAAACTACCCCAGCCTGGGTTGCTTCCACGGGGTGTAATCCTTCAAGAACAGGCTGCTCCAGCATGGCTCCCCCATAGGGTTACAAGTCCTATCAGTCAACCTGCTCCAGAGTGGGGTCCTCTCTCCTCTGGGTCACAGGTTCTGCCAGGAGCCTGCTCCAGCGTGGGCTTCCCACAGGGTCACAGCCTCCTTTGGGTATCCACCTGCTATGGCATGGGGTCCTCCATGGGCTGCAGGTGGATCTCTGCTCCACCATGAACCTCCATGGGCTGCAAGAGGACAGCCTGTCTCACCATAGTCCTCACCGCAGGCTGCAGGGGAACCTCTGTTTTGGCACCTGTAGCATCTCCTCCCCCTCCTTTTTTTGTTGACCTTGGTGTCTGCAGAGTTGTTTCTCTCACATATTCTCACTCTTCTCTCCCACAGCCATTGCACAGTAACTTTTTCCCCTTCCCCCGAGGTGTTACTGCCATCTGTGATTGGCTTGGCCTTGGCCAGCAGCAGCCTTGTCCTGGGGCTGGCTGGCATTGGCCCTATCAGACATAGGAGAAGCTCCTGGCAGCTCCTTACAGGAGCCATGCTTGTAGGTCCCCCCTGCCCAGTACCCAAACCTGCACCACTGACCCCTGCCTTAGTTCCACAGTTGGGCAGACTGGAACCATCTCCTGTGCTGGGGCCAAGTCTTCATGTCACCTCAGCGCCCCTCGTGCTGCCTTCCAGGCTTGGCCTGTCCCGCCCGTGTGAACAGTCACTGCCACATGTGGTGGGCTCGCGCCACTCCCCACACTGGGGGGGTTCCCCTCCTCTCGCATCACTTTGGTCCAGGTGCCCTGGCTCCCACAAGGTGCTCCACTCCAAGGAGTGACATAACCAGCCAGGTTCATTTAACACTGTTCCATTGACCACAGCATAGGTTAAGCTTAGGCCTGATCCAAGTTCAGGGAAGTGCCCTGCACCAAGATGATGCTCCCATGCCACAGGCGCTGCTTGGCTTTCCCAAAGCCGATGTGCATTGTTCGGTACTGCAAATAGAAAAAAATTGACTGGTACTTCAGTATTCTCCTAATTAGAATCAGACCTATTCATTAGCTCTATCCAAGGCACTTACATGCTACTGAGGCACCTCCTGGCTGAAGCGGTGCCAGCATTTCGCTGCCTGCAGACCCTATCCTGGCAGGCAGAAAATCCCTCAGCCAGCCCTGGGTGGGACAGAACGTTTCACAGCTTCTGCTCTTGTCTCCTATGGGAGAAATACAGCCACTGGTGGCTGCTCTCACCCTACAGAGACCCCAAATGCAGCACTGTGAGGATGAGATGGCCTATCAGTATTTGGGTAGCGGGATAAATGCAGTTCATAACCCAGCACAGCATTGCATACCGTTACAGTCCTGTGAGGCAGTAATATTTACTACCTAGACATGTTTCAGTCCATTAAAGGTCGCATTGCTAGTTGCCCTTGTTTCCTTTTGAATTGACCTACAGAAAGATGCAATTCTTATGAGAACCGAAGAGTTGTGTCCCACACTGCTCAGCCCCTTTCCAGAACCGATGCCTTTCTGAAGATAAAGCTCAACTAACTATAATAATAATGGCCAGTCTTCGCGAGCGAAGATTTGGGAAAGGTCATTAACCCTTCGAGCCTGCGCAGGGGATTTTTTAGGTGAGACACAGCGTGCGCTGAACTGAGCCCACCCTTTAATCCTGAGGTTCATCTGCCGGGGCCAAGCAAACTTGGACAGTGGCAGTGAGGTCCCCAGGACGTAGGTTTGTTTAGAGTGACCTTCTCTTAGATGGATTGCCTTACAAGGCTGACGAGCTCCATCTGCCCGGGGGACTGGGAATCAAACCCGGGTCGCAGCGGTGAGAGTCCTGCACTCTAACCACTAGACCACCAGGGGCCCCTCAACTAACTACACTCTTTACGTTTCACATACTCCATCTGTGCCGGTCTAGACAGATACTCAATTCACGCCTGCTCCCCCTACTCCCAAGCAAGGAGGTGTGTTCCGTTCCCGGCAATCCCGCTGTCTCCCGGCCCGGCCTGCAGGCGGCGCCGCCGCGCTCCTCCCAGCGCAGTCCTGCGCGGGGGGTTCTGGGTGATGTAGTCCCCGTCTGCGGATCCCTGAGGGCGCACGTCCGCCGGCGCAAGGCGCTGTGGGTGTTGTAGGAGCGGCACTCGAGCCAATGGAAGGCGCCGTTTCGGAAGCCAGCACTCGCGCAGCCGGCACTCGCTGAGACACGGGCGGCGCCATTGGCTGACGGAAGGGCGTGACCGGCGACGGATGGACACGCCGAGCCAATGGGAGAGGGCCATGTAGATCCAGTCGTTGCCCGTGTACGGCCGCCAGCGGCCCGTGCTCTGCCGCGGGTGCCGCAGCCGATTGGCGGGAGCGGTGCGGGGGGCGGGGCCAGGGCGCGGGGTCGGGGGCGCTCGGGCGGCCCCGCAGAGCCGGCGGGAGGGATGGGGCGGCGGGCGCTGGTCCTGGCGCTGGGTCTGAGCCTGGTGCTGCTCTGCGCCAGAGCGCTGCCCGCGGCCGGTAAGTACCGGGGCACTGCCCCCTCGCGCCCCGCTGGGCCCCAGCACTGCGGCGGCCTCGCCCCCCGGGTGTGCGGCGGGGGAGGGGCGCCGGGCGCTGCCGCGGTGTCTGTGAGGGGGTCCTGGCACCCGCGGCGGGACGCGGGGGTGGCAGCGACAGGGAGGTGCTCTCGACGGGGCTTTGGGGTGCGCGGGGGCAGCGCCGACCTCTGAGGAGGAGCAGGGGAACGGGAGCGGGGCTCCCGTCAGTGCGGGGGGCGGCGGGGCCGCAGCTACCCCCGAGCCGGCGCTTCGCCTCACCGGGGTGCTCCTTAGGCCTGGCGGGGGTGGCCGCGTTGCTCAGTGCGGTGCCCCCCTTTGAGCAGCTCATTGGGAGCCCACTTCGTGGTGCCTGCGCTGCTCAAAACCCGAGTGAGGCGTTTTGTCCTCCCTAGCACGCATTTTCTCGCCGAGGCGCTGATAATGCTGATTTCGGCATTGTCACAGCAGTTTTCTCACCCAGATATATAGAGAGAGCGTTTCCGCGTCCTGCGTTGTGTGTGTCCCCATCATACTTTTTTCATGCTTATTTTGTTGTTATGCAGCTCAGGTTCCGTGTGCTTCTCATGTGTTGTCATCTACTTCCTTTCCTAAGATTTCTACCTCCCACACCCTTATTTCCCCCATGGGCTGGTGAGGGGGATGTGCAATGCATTTATTTATATAGTACTTCTGAAGCCAGAAGCCAGCACTTTACCAGACAGCCTTATCCAGTACTACTGGGGATGTGCTTTTACGCTATTTCAGGAAAGTAAGTTCAGTGGTTTGGGGCTCATTTTCCTTTATGCTGTAGAAAGTTGAAATTTGAAGTTCTGTTACTGGAGTTCAGATTATTCGAGCTTTGTACGTCACTCTGTAAGCCAGCAGAGCACTTCCCAAGTTATAGAAAAGATACAGACAAGATCTGTGAAACCAGGGATATGTAGCCACTTTGTGTGCTCTCATTTATAATGTATATAAAGAAAAAAAGCTAAGGCAAGAAGAGACTGTGAATGTCAGATGAACCACCTGTTATGTACATGGAAATTAGGTGACAAAATTAAGGGCTGGTCAAGTGTGCATCAGTGCCTGTACTAGCATACAACTCTGCTGTCTTGACTATTTGTCCGCTGTCACAGAGATATGTTTGTGAGTATGAAGTTCTAGTGGTTTAATTCAACCTCTATGACCCTTATGTTTAGAGTCAATTGAACTAATACCATTAGTAAGCCAAAGAAAGCACACAGTACAGTACATGAATGAAGACTTAGGAGATGTTGACAAACTTAAAAAGCTACTGTGAGGTAAAACTGTTCATTCATATCCAGAATTAATTAGGAGAGGGTGTTCAGAGTCCATTGTTTGTCAGCAGACTATAAGAGGAATACCTTTCTTACTCCAATTTTTGGCTAGAATCGTTCTGAAAGAAAATTGTCATTACTTCATATTTTGATTTCCAACAGTAGTAGTATCACTTTCTGGTATATGCCTTACAACTACGTGTTAAATCCTTCCTTGAATACTTGTTTGTTCCTAATGTCTGGTCTGGAAAGAGTCATCTGGGATATGAGTATGTTGAAGGGAGGGGTTTTAAGAAGGATGAGTAAAAAGGGTTCAAGTATTACATTCCCTGACTTTAGGAGCAGATTTTAATGGTGGATTGTGGGTTTTGGTTTTCTTTTTTTTTTGTAAGAAGCATTTTAACTATAGCTTTAAATATTAACTCTGTAGTCATAAATTTTGTTTAAATCGATTTATTGAAAACTGCAGGTGAATGCAAGAAAACTCTGGCCTAAAGAAGTGGGTACTACTCTTTTAATCATATGATAGTAATACAAATTATGAAGGAGTCTAAAACTGGGACTGAGAAAAGAATATTAAGAAGTCCACAGGGAATTGGCAAAAGCAGCTAAAAAATGCTAAGCATATGTGTGTTTTCTAGATGAAGCTGACCTTCTTCTGCTTATTACAGCAACGGCCTCCTTCTGTTGGTCATTCATTAAGAACATTGACAAAATTCCTTTTTTTTTTTCCTGATTGCCAATGTTTCATGATTCTTGGGCTTGTTTCCTCTTGTTCACAGACTAAGAGGTAGAAATGTTCTCATTCTACCTGAAGAGAGGAAGTGATTCTTCCTCTGAGTCTTCTACACCTTCCGTGGCTAACTTCAGCCATAGGCAGGCATTTTCATACTGTCCCGTTAACTGGTAGGACAAATGAGCAGAGTCCTATACCTGTAGGGAACTTAAGTACCTGTTCTTTCATAGGACAGAGCTCAATGGCTTTCCCTGACCTGTCTGATTTTGCTTACATAACCGAAAAACAGTCCCTAGACTTGTTGCGTTGTTGCCTGACAGGGAATCTCAATTCTTACAGAGGAACTGCTGGAGAGTCGGTTCTGTAACTAGTCAGGCAGCAATTGCAAGGAGACTGGAAAAAAGATTTTTATTCAGGGTGACGGTTGACCTATATCTCAATCTTCTAGTTGGACTAAAATGAATACACTGCACAGATTGTAGCTTGGAACAATTTACTTGCTGCCAAGGATACGTTAGAACTATTCTTGCTGAATAGATGCTACTTATGGATTTTTCTTAACTCACTGCGTGTTTTAAAGGTTTGTGTAATGGGAGTAGCATCTATGCTATCGAATCTGTTTCTGTGCTGAATATAACAGTTGAAAATTTGATGAGAAGCAGTCTGAGGTAATTTTTTTCTTAAGATTTCCTTTTTTCCTGCAAGAATTGGATAAACAGAGTTTGCATTCCCTTTCAAGGTCTAGTCACTGGCACAAAAGCATTGAAAGAAATTACTAAAATACCACAGAAAATCTCTGTGCTGTAAAACACTTTTTGCCAAGCTGTGTCTGTTCATGCACCCCTCTATATAGAAAGATTTTTGGGCATGCTTCTTAAGTGTATTTTTAATGTTAGACATTGATGTACTATTATCCTAACATATTATGTACATCATAAAACACGCACAAAAACAAAGATGAGAAAAGAATGAAATAAAGGTGGAATGAACACTGTATTAAGAAAAGGTAACAGTACAAAAAGTATTTTCTTCTTGCAGCCCCGGTGTGTTGGCTAGCACACCCCCCTGAGATGCACACACTCCACTTAGAAGATCGCTGCTCTAGGCAGACTCTTACTAGTTGCTTTGTTGTGATAGTGTTGGAGGCTTGAAGAGCTTGGCAAAAACTAGAAGGAAACTGACTGCAGTGATCAGTTGAGGCATTCATCAGAGCTCTGGGAGGTTGCCAACTGCTTGCGCTCACTGAATTTTGGCTGTTTCCTGAACGTGAGTGACCACTGTAACATTGAAAGTAGTAGTATTTCTTGTCTGGTAGTAGCAGTCCCTTAGCTTTATCTGATGGCAATTGATTTGTTCTTCTGATACAGCAGAAGTTTGGAACTGCTGAACTCCTTTGAGCTAAGGACTTTCTTGCTGAATCACACTGCATAACTCTTCTTGTTTCTACCCTTCTCTCTTTAGTGCTCTCTTGAAAATGGTAATTCTCACAAAATGGTAGGATCTTTATCCAGCATATGGTACAATCTTTTTCTCTCGCATAGGCTGCCAAAGTACTTTTGCTATATTTACATAGACTGGTTGAATGCTGCTCTTTCTTATTGAGGAAAAATGAATACTTTTTAAAGCAGATTTTAATTATACATGAAGTGTGGATAGCTGAAACAAGATTTTTAGCTCTAGAGCATGAGAGCACCCAGCAGTGTCTACACAGCTCAGCACTGTTTGTAAGTGAAGCTTTCTGTACAATGTTGTCAGCTGCCCACTTCAGCCACAAGTATTTTTGCCTACCTTCTCCTTTTAATATATCGTTGCATGTCCCTAATATGTTTAACAAATGCTAAGATTAATTTCCACTTGGCCTTTTCAGAAGAGGTTTATAGAATTAGGCAACTCTGGTAACAGATCCAAATTTTTAAAAAAAGTCAGTTACTTTTTTTTAATTGAAGTGTGGAAAAACAAACCAAACTATCAGCTTTAATCTCTGAAGCAGGTGCACAAACGTAACATCTGTGACTTTGTTCACTAGCTGAGCCTTGACTAATAAACTGTTCTTAGGTCCAACAGTGACTTTCCGTAGACCTTTTATTAACACTTTCAGAATAGTTTTTTTTTAAGTTTCATAGAGGTAAACATACTTCTATGAGTAGCTGGTGCATATTAGTCAGCAGTTCTGTGAAACAACAAGGCTGCAAGTGATCCCTCCTCTAGTCACATTATCTGTCATCACTGCAGCCTCATCTGCCTACCTTAGAAGGAAGTCTCAGAGTTAAGAAAAGTTAAATTAATATTTCTGGGTTTGCTTTAGCACTGTTTTGAAACCTCTGTTTGAAAACGATTGTTGAAGTACAACTTCTTAATAAGGAAGCTGGTTCCTTCAGAGGGATTTTAAATGATGCAATACAAAGGAAATAGATTTATTTATTTTCAAGGAAGACCAAACACTTAATGAGCTCTGCCTTGCTCCAGTGTCTCTTGCCTTGCATATGAAGTTACAATAAAAATGTTGTTTGATATGTGTGCACAGAGAGTATAACTTATTTATATTTGACACTGTGTGGTCTTTTGTTGTCAGCCTTCTACAAATGGAAATCAGTTAGTCAAACCTTTACCAAAACACTAGAAACCTCTAGTGCTATCAGGCATATACATTATTTTTGAGCAGACAAAAACAATCACCCTAGCTGGTGTAGTGGTTAAAAAAAAAACAAGCATGATGTTTCTTACTGCAATAACAGTTATTCCACAAGTACTTTATATATATTAAAAGGAGTATATAAGCTACCGGGTAAGTTATCCTGTCTCAGTTTTCCCCTTCTCCGGAAGCACATCTGAATGTCTCGACAAGCTCTGGGGTTTAAAGGTGGCATTTGGTCTTAGATCAAAATTATTTAGGATAATAGAAACTAGTTTGTGGCAAATATGGTAAATTCAATTTTGTTTTATAGTTTTGAAATAGAAATGCCAGCAAGTATCCTAAATGTATATGTACTTTTACTGTATTTAAAAAACAGTTGTTATATGGTGATCTGAAAGTTCAGTGGTAGAACTTCTTATGACTTACCACAATCACCCTTATCTGTTATTTCTCAGGATGATAAAGCAGTGTGGTCTCTGCCAAAAATGCAGCTAGCCTTGTTTTTTCCTTGTGCCTCATGATGTTTTTTTCCAAATTGATGTTTGTTCTCATGCTGTCTTGGTTGCTTCTTGCAGGGTCTGTTTTATCTGGAGTGCTCTTTGCCGTCTCCACAAGTTCTTCTGAAGTGCTCTACACACTTTTGTTTTTTGACATGTAGAGTACAGCTGCTTATCCATATTGACCGTTCTAGATCCTTTTTAATTCCATGTCTGTTGGCAGTCAAACTATTTGAGCTTTACATCCTCTTCGCCATCCTGAACGGGCTGTCATTTGTTTCAGTTGCGCTCTCAAACTTCTTGTCACCATAGTTTCGCAGCTTCACTTTTAAGCCTTAGCATTTTTTCTTTGTTTTTATTATACTGTTACAGCTTGTTGATTCTCCCTCGTCTTTTTACTTGTTCCAATCAAAGGTTATACTTCGAATAACAATATGGAAGCTAAACTCCAGAAAGCGATTTCCAAGATGAATCTTTTCATTGCAAATGCCCACAGTTGCTCTGTTGTAGTCATAGACTTCAAAACATGTATCAGTCAAGTGTCATGTTTGTAATTTGTCGCTTCAGAGATGATTTCTCTCTGGTAAGACACTTTACTTGCATGTGAATGCAAAGCATGCAAGTTGTGTTTGTCAAATGCTTCCAGGAAGTCAGCAGATTTCTATAAACTTTTGGAGAGTTTTGTTGTCATTGGGTATTTGCACAGATACCTTTCATAGCCAACTGAAACACACCCAATGTTGTGACTTCTTTTCTAGTCATAGTGCAGGTCTCCAGACTGTCAATGCCTTACCACTGCTACAGGACATTGGACACCCCAGAACCTCCGAAGGGGGGATTTCTAAATGTAGGAGGAGTTAGTGGCAGCTTTTCTTAGTGAACTGTTTATATTTTGAGCTTTTATTTTGGTTTAAGTGAGTTGTGTACCAGAGAGAGGGAGGTCTATAGCATCTTCTTTCAAATGTAGTGAGGTTTTGTTTACCTAAATGAGGTGGTGTCAGATACTGATGACTGGGAACAGTCATAGTTCAGTGGTGTTACTTTTGGAGGCTTTCCATCAAAATGATAGCACAGTTGTTTGAAGCACAGTGAGTAGCCCATTTAAGTTACAGGAACAAAAATATTGTTGCAGAAATAATTCTGCAAAACAATGATAAAACTGTCATAAATAAACTTTTCTGATTATCTTCTCTTTTTCACCTGTCCTAAAGACAAACTAATTTCTCACTGCTCGGAAGAGACACCTCTCTATAAAGGTTTTAATATGCTGGTCAAGCAAAATGAATTTGCATTCTACAAAGGCCAATGTTAATTATGAGTGTGAGGATAATAATGTAACTTTCTGGTCTCTACTGAAGTTGTTCATACTAAACCTTAGGTTCCATAGGCCTTTTTTACTTGATGCACACCTTTTTAAGTAGTTTGGGTACACTGGAACAATTCAGACTGTGATTTGAGTTTAAAAAAAACCCCACACTTTTTTTACTATTGAAAACACAGTTGTGTTGGCATAATTTAAGGAATAGGATCTTCTGTGAAACATTTGATTCCTCCTGAGAACACTAATAAGGCCTTCCTGAAGTGCATTGGTCAACTTAGTACTCTAGAATATTTCAGAACCATGACACAATATTATAACTAAACTTATTTTTATTTTTGAGATAATTACTCATGGAAACCAATTTTACTGACTTATAACGTCTCTTCTAGATGAAGAGGGAAATCAAGATGAATCACTGGATTCAAAGGTGAGGAGATAAGTTTCTAGTCATTCTGTTTTTCTTCTGGAGTGAGAGCAAAGGTCTGAAATTCAGAACTGTGATTTGATTTCTGTTTTAAAATGTTCGGTAGCTCTTGCTGTCTCAATTTCTGTGCATCAAAAGGATTAACATTGTTTTGTAAGTTTGAAAAAATTAACTTTTTTTTTCAAGAATTGAAAGGGGTAGAGCCAATGAGAGCTGATAGAGGTAGGTCAACACTTTTGATACTACTGTTTAATATGTTAATTAATCATATCTTTAAAAAGTAATTGGGTTTTATCCCACTGCTGCTCTTTGGTTTCTAATCTAAATTATGTGGCTGCTTTCCTTCAGACTTTATCTGCAGAGGACCAGGTAAAGGACCATTCCACAGGAACTCGAGTAGTAGCAGGTCAGATCTTCCTTGAATCGGGGAAATCAGACTCTCAATCAGAGGATGAAGAGAACTTTCATAGTCAAGAAGAGGAAAAAGAGAATTCGCTGGAAGAGTTGAACTCTCTAGAAATGTCAAATCTATTAAATAAGGATTTGGAAGAAGCAGAAATGCAGAGTCCAGGTAACTGTTCACAGACTTTTGAACAAGGGAGAAGAAAGATGCATCTGAACAACTTGAGCATTTGGATGAACACAAATAATAATATGAAATATCTTGTGTTTTAACCTCTCTGTAATGGAATGTTAAATGCTGCCTTTTCCATTAGAAAGTAACATCAAAAAGTTTTGAAATTTATTGAGATTGAGTGGTTTTGAGATGCATTTGAAAGAGTTTTCCATTATAGTATTGTTTCCATCTTGCTGGAAAGCTCTAACTGTTAAATGGAGAAGGCCCTGATTGCTTCAGTAGGACTCAAGTACAATCCCGTGTGCCATAGAGTGAGAAATTGCATCAGTGTTTTTCAGCCCCCTGGCTGTTTGCCCAGCGAGTCAGTTGACAGAAAGGGAACAAATAGTGATGTGAAGACAAGTTTCCTAGAACAGCATTGAGTGCCTTAGGGCAACATCTAAATTGCTTGTAAACTTCAGTAAGTTTTTAAATATAGGTAAAACCTTATGTACCTGTGCCGGAATTCCCAGGAAATTCTAGTGTTGCTTTTTTTACTACATAATTTTGATTTGACTTTTTGACTGCAGTTACTAGCAGATAACTAGATGGCATGGTTGAGTACCTTAGCTTATGCAGGAGACTTTTCATTTGTTCTTAAAAAGTAAAACTTCAATATTACTGAAAAAAATCTAATTATATGGTACTTAAGGGTATTTGTCTTCTCAGCTCATTCAAATGTCAAAAAAAAAGCAGGAGTTTTGAGATGAGCTCTGTAATGTACTAACTCTGAGTGTTTTCTAATAAGCCTTCCTTATTAGTGCAGAACTGGTATACAGTTTGTGAAAACTCAGTAATAGGATTAATTATTGTTGTTGATAGGTGCTGTGTTGTACAGGTAAAAGGTATGTAATCCACTAAATATCTTTCTGCCACAAAAGAGTGAGCTAAGCACCATATTTAGTTAGTGAAGCCTATTTCAAAAGTAAACTTTCAGGTACTTTTAATCTCATGTCAGAAAAACGTAGCCAGATGACTTGCTCCCTGGCAACTGAGGTTTTTAACTACAGCTATCAAAGTACGGCAAGTGACTTTCAAAAACCATAAGTTTAAGTCTTGCACAGTTTTTGGAACGTCTAATGAAATAAATAAGCAATGTGGATGGAAGGATTACTAGCTTTATATAAAAAGCAATTTTGAAAGAAAAGTACTTGTATTCTGTCAGGAGAATAAACTGTCCTTTATCGGTCTTCTGGCAAACTCTTTAAGTGAGCATATCTCAGGTACGGATGTTACATCTCCCAAATGAGCTACTGATGGCAGGATTGCATTACGGGACATTAAAGCATTTCTAAACACAGTTTAGCTACCATGTATGGTCATGAGATTGCATGGGAAAAAATTATATTCTTCAAGTTTCCACACGTATTTTGCAGGATATTGAGCATTAAAAAAAAATTAATAATTTAGAATTAGTACTATTAAAGCTTTTAACCTTCTAAGAAAGAACTTGTCTTGCTCTCTTCTGATGAGTGAGGAGGTTTTATATGCAAAGAAAATGATCCTTTATTAGTTATTGTTATTTTGTGTTGTAGTGTTTTGTAACACTGAAGTTCCATACTAACAGTTTTTACTGAAAACTGCCCACAAGTTTATACAGAGCTGATGATTACTGTTGCATTTATTTTCCTACTTAGAAGAATCTTACAGTAATGTAACCAATACTTTTAAGTTATCTATGAGTAGTTCCTGCAGCATAAAGTCTGAAATGAGATGTAAGGACAAAATAAAATTAAATACCATATACTTTATTCAGACATAGTAAAAGAAGTAGATTTCTACTTGCACACTCAATTTCACAAAAGCTAATTTATCCTCTGGGTAAATTGTTTGCTTCACTTTGTATTTATCATTCTCTAAGTATGTAGTAAAACAACTGTGGTGTGCAGTTTAACCTGTGATTGCATTGCTGTGTTGCTTTAGGGGTTACTGTTTGTTACTATCTGGGAGCAGAAATAGAGAACTGGGGAGAATTTCATAACTTTAGTGTGCAGCTAACTCTCATGCAGAGCACTGTGTAAAATTGCTTTCAATACAAGGGACAAAGTACTAAACAAAGCAAGTAAAAACTTTGAATTCTCAAGTAGTATTTATATCCTGGAGTTTGTTCAAATGACAGTGATAAGAGGTCCCATCAGTTGTAGTTATATGAACGCTTAGCTTGAGTTTTTACATTACTCTGTAGTTAACAGATGTGTGAAATTATTCCAGGCTAATTGCATATAGACACATTATTTTTGAATGCAGTTACTGAAAATAACACTTCTCCTTGTGATATAATTAACTTGGAGTGGTGTGGTGGAACTTCTGCCAAGGAATTCAGTTATGAAGAGCAATTTGAAAAGGCTAACTACACCTGAAGACTTACTTTTGCTTCAAAAAATAAACACGAAATATTAATATTAGTATGGTCTTTAGGCCTTTCAATTGTAGACCCTAGAAAAAAGAACTACCTTTCTCTTTAACCACAAAAATTGCAAACTTAACTTGAAAAAACCGTATAATTGACATTGCGAACATCTTCAAATGAAGCTGAACCCAAGTGCTGGATTTAGCATAGTGAAAAAGGAAAACTTTTTTAAAAGTCTAATTGAAATAATTCCATCTTCAAAAAACAAAGATAATTCTTAGTCTCCATAGAAGATTAATGTTATTTTAAAATACTGCAGTACTGAAGTCAGTAACCTTTGACGTGTTAGTGTGTGAGAAATGATAAATCATGTTGTTCAAAGTCATTTTGAATGCAACTAAATATATTGATGAAATGAAATAATGTTTTCAGTGTAAGTACATTCAGGAGTAGAAAATTACTGGACTTGTAGTGATTAGAATAACCATCCATCTACCTTATAGTGATTTCACTTAAGTCTTTTCATCCCTGGTGATATTCAGGTACTTTCAGTGTAACGTCTAGTGATGTGTGTTGTTCTGCCATGGTTGTGTCAACTCTGGGACTAAAATTAAAATATGCTCTGGAATGTACTTTAAGGGTGCATTGCAAGGTCCTTCACAGAGAAGAGAAAACGCAGAGAAAGGCTCTTTATTTTGATAGGCAGTAAAAATATAACTTAGTCTTGCCTTCTCTAATCTACACAGTATTTTCTTTACTTAGAACTAAGGAATATAAGAAACCACATGCCTTCTACTTTATTTCATAATTAAAACTAAGAATTATATTTTGCAAGTGCTATTTAGAAAAAAAGTTGCTTTTTCAGGCTTTTGTAAATTAGGAATTTTACAGAAAACTTGATTAATTGTAGTTCATAGGAGTTAAAACCAACATAGGAGCACTTTACTATATGTAGTAGATTAATTTTGGAATAAAGGAGAGCGATCTAATTCCTGGGTATGCATTTTCAGTGTTGACAGCTATTGGGGGCACTGCAGATGGTGAACCTTGCCACTTCCCCTTTTTGTTTATGGAGAAGGAATATGCAGAGTGCACTGCAGATGGGAGGGAAGATGGCAGGCTTTGGTGTGCAACAACCTATGATTACAAGAAAGATCAAAAGTGGGGCTTCTGTGAATGTAAGTAACCTAATGTCTTGTTCTTGTCCAATGAATGCTTTTTTAAGCTAGTGTTTTCAGTCCTCTTAATGCCCTTTATTTCTGGATCTAGAAGTCCCTGTCATACATTAATGGTCACTTTATACTGTGATAAACAAGTAGTTACAAAGGCAGATTTTTCATGATGGAAAAAGTTTTAATGCAAATCCCACTTCCCAGAGCTAATCAGGAAATCTTGCAGTGGAGGCATCTATAAAACACTTAAGTTTTGAGGCTGTAGTATATAGGGGTTTGGCAGTATTTCCCATTATACTTGCTGATTTGTTGCACAAAGGCAACCCTTCTCTAGGGAACGTCCTGAAGGAGGAACCTTTCTTCCTACACAGTTTGCTTTCGAGCAATGAAAATAATATTTTTTTTCAGCAAACTCATACGTCAGAGACATCACATAAGAAGAAACCATCTCCCAAGATACTCAACACCTCCTTTAGACAGCTTTTTGTATTCACTTGGGTTTATTGGTCTTCAGAAACATATTTCTGACTGTATTTTTCCTTTAGAAGTAATAGGAATTCTGAGGGAACAGTGTTGAGCTGTATAATTGGATCTCTTAATGTCCTTTTTTTTTTTTTTTTTTAAGCTGAAGAGCAGTCTAATAAGAGAAGGCAGATGCAAGAAGCTGAGGATGTTTATCAGATCGGAATGAAAATCCTTAATGAAAGCAGTAAAAAGGCTCAGAAGAAAGTGTGAGTCTACCTTATCCACTCCCACAGGAGAAGGATGACATGTCTGGTCATTCTTGCTTAAATCAAAATGAACTTAAATGAGTTTCTCCAGGATTTTGAGCTTTATTGGATTTAAAAACAAACTATGCAGTGATAGTACTGAAAATAAATAGTAATTTCAGGGTATTTAGAAAAACAGATCTATGCCTGCATTCCTTTGAATGCAATAAAAATTGTGAGAGATAAATTTCTGAAGAGTGGGTGTCATCAAAACATTGACTTAATGCAAGATGGTGTTGCAGTTCTCTAGCCCCAATTTATATGTGGTAACTGCCCAGGAGAAAAATAACATGATACAAGATAATTGTCCTTTTTCTGTTGTTTGTTACAGTCCCATTCTCATTCTGCTTCAAAGATTAAGTGGGAAAAATTGGCATTTCTTGTCCTGCTCTGGTTTCTTTTTTTCTTGCTTTCTGATGGTTTTGGTCACCATAAAAATAGTATTAAACTTAAGCTCAACAAATTGTTAAAATTCTAATAACCAGTGTTGTATGAGAAAATAGGGTAATGCCTGTAGACAAAATCAAAGAATAAGAAAGAAATTAGCGTTCTGTTCATTCTGGTCTCTTTGCTCTCTATTCTGTATATATCCAATTAGTGATTAAATAGTTGTCAGCTTTTCACTATAATTAAGAATGGCTGTGTTAATATAGAGCTCCATGTTACTCATGTTGACAACTTCATAAGTAAGTGGTGATTTCCTGCTGATTATTATGTGAGCATTATTACTACTTGAAATTTGTTTGTGGAGATAAGGTTGTTGGTAAAGACAAAGGGAGACAATATCTGTTGGATTCTGAGTAGCATTTTTTGGTATAAAAGAGTGTAAGAATTGTTAAACAATATTAGATATTCGTTCTCTTGCACATCTTAAACCTTCTTAGGAGATGAAATTATATGAGTAACCAGGTGTACCTTGGTATGTCCTAAAGAAAGAAAGCAAGTCTGAGAATAGAAAGGAGGAGAGGTAAAGAAAAATCTTGGAGCGCTATCAGAGGTCCCTGAGAGACCAAGCTGAATCATACTTGACAATACTGTTACCATGTTTAAGGTTATGGGGGTTATAATTGCTGTGAAACCAGCTGCTGTGAAATTACTTTGAAGGACTGCCCTCAGTTCTGAGACTGAAATAAAAAAGGGAATTTCCAGAGATCCTTCTCGTTGTTAGCTTGACTGTTTCATCACCTAATTGGTCATGTATGCAGTTTTCTTGGGCCCAATGCTTGGTATTTTCACTGGAATGGCTTTATCCTCAAACAAGTAAAACTCCATAGTCTTTTTCAGGCTGTCACAGGAGTGGTTCTATTAGATACCTTGTACAGGACTTAAAATTGTTCTGCTGCAAAAGCGTGATCATTTGACCTTAAACTTCTTGTCTGTCTCACCAAACAGGAAATATCTAGTGCTTTGCTTTTGGAGCAGAGTGAACATTAAAATAGCTTGTCTATTATTTAAATCATAAGTTGTTACATATATGGTTGATTAGTAGCTGGAACAAATGACTATAGGTAGATGCATTTGTAGAAAATAGAGACTAAAACAGAGAAATAAAACACTTCTCCAGAATCTTCAGGTTTATGAATGGAATCTTCTTTGCCTCAAGTTGACTAAGAAATTGTTTTCTCTTAAGAGCATATCAATATCTTCTGAAAGCAGCTGACATGAATCATACCAAGGCCATGGAGAAAGTGTCTTATGCTTTGTTGTTTGGGGATTACCTGAAGCAGAACATCCAGTCATCAAAAGAACTGTTGGAAAAACTGACAGAAGAAGGATCTCCGAAAGGCCAAATGGTATGTCTGTCCTTAAATTCTACAGATCTTTTTATAGGTTTATAAATCGTTTTATAGATTTTACTTATTCTGTAAGTAAATATGCTTTTATAGATGGCACCTGCGCCCTCAAGGTAAACACTGATGCCTTAGAATTTTTAAGATTTCTAGCTTTTTGTAGATTTTAATGTAGCTGTAGTTTTCTTTCACTTTAAACCGTTACTTTCTCACTGTTTGTGTGTCACGTAGCTTCAGTTTAACCATCTTTTAACCATCTTTTCAAGGCAATAGATTTTTAGCAAGAACATTGCATTGGGATGTGCACCTGGACTGGAATAACAAGAGATATGGTAGATAAAGCAAGATAGAAGGCTCAAGACCCTTGGAGGGGCTCCAGTGGGGCAGTTCTGAGGGTACTACCAGGGGCAAAAGGGGTCTTAGGATTGGATGTCCCCACTAGATATGATAATTAGTAGAAGATATAAAAGTGTGAGTTCTGTACGTGCATTTGTACTCTGTAAGCCAGAAGGCCTTCATTAAGAGCTGCTCTCTATCTTATCTGTACTAATATTGCCTGGTGAGGTTTTTCTCCCGGTTTTTAGGCATCAGTTTGGCGCCCGAGAGGCTTTTTCTTTGAGTTTAAAAAAACATTATTTAATTACCAGTAATAGAGTACAGTAATGGTCTTTTAATTTTTTATCTGTTGTATGACTGACTAGGTTGGATGTATAAGTCAAAAAACAGGTAAATACAGGTGACTCCAGCCAACAAACCTTTTCTGAAACTGTATTGTATTTTTCTTGTGGTTTGCGTGGGATGTTGTGGCTTTTCATTTGCAATTTTGTCTGAGGTAGATATACACACAAGTTTATAATCTAGCAATTATAAACTCCTAGGAGTCTTAAAAGCTGTTTAGTGAAATGAGACTTGCTTTATCCACAAGCCTTTGAACATTATAGCATTTTTCATACTTACTGTTATGAAGTGTCATAAAATATGGGTGTTATTAATTGTAATGACTCAATATCTGCATATACTTACTGTTTAGTTCTCTTGGAAGTGTCAGCTTAAGCAATTACCCATTTTCTCTTAACTCTTTGGCTACCAAGTTTCCTGCTGCTCCCCGTTTAATAGTAGAGTACTGGTTTACCATAGAAAGCAGGAGCATGTTTTCTCTAGAGACTTTATATCTCAAGGAAGACCTTGGCTTTTATTGGTCTAGAATTCAATACCATTTGTATGAGATGATTTTTGTGTGTGCTTTCAGATTGCCTAGAATAGTGTTAGAACATAGTGTATATATAAAGGTGTCTATATTTCACAATCTTCTGTGCTACTAATTTCTCTTCTGAGCCACAGAGGTGTAACAGGTGTTAGATAGTGCAGTAACTATGTAAATCTTAAGAACAAAAATAACTTCTGAAAAAACCTCAGCCAAACAGCTCTGTGCATTTTAACCACTTACATTTATAGTCACAGTTGCAACTAGCCCATGGCAGAACAAATGCAAAATAGTAAGTTCAGAGGATCTGTTAGACAGTGACTCAAACAATACAGGTCTTCCAGAGAAGGCCATGATTCTCATATGTTTGCACTGATGTATGAGACATGGGGTACATGAATAACCTGACACATACTGCTGAGCTTCACTTCAGGGTCTTTAAACTGGGATACTTTGACTGTTAGGGACCTCTGGATCTACACTTGACATTCAGGGAAGTGATTTGTTCTTGCTTTTGATCTATTCAACTGAATTCTGGTGAAACAGTAATTTATGCTAGTATCCTAAGCAACTGAATAATTTAGAAACTTCATACTTTAAAAGGGGCAGGGAAGAGCATAGATATAACAGGTACCAAACTGAAGGTAGAGCTTGGCATATTCTTTGCAGCTTTGATTTATTGTTTGACTTCTTTATGTATATATTTTCCAGGAAAATTGATCCTTGATTTTTTGAAGAGTATACTGACAAATTTTATTTCATTTCTAGGCTCTTGGATTTCTGTATGCATCTGGTCTGGGAGTCAATTCTAGTCAAGCTAAGGTAATTTAGAAATTTCCAGTGTATGTTCTTGTGTTTTGTATTAGAGGCAGATGTTAAATAACGAATGATTTTGTTTTAAGGCCCTGGTGTATTACACTTTTGGAGCTTTAGGAGGAAATTTGATCGCTCACATGATTTTGGTAAGTAAGATTGTTAATAACTTTACAGATGCAAGAGTGCTTTTGTACTCTTAAGTTTTTAATGTAAGATTTCATTTCGTGTGAATGCACTGTCCAAATATTACACCACTTTGTGTGCATTGGGTGGGCAGTAGTATCTTCCCATTATTCCTTTTTAATGTAAGGATAAGTCTGCCCATTGTAAGCTGTATACTGCTATGAATTTAGATGAACCATGTTTACATCTCTTGACTTAAAGCAGAAGTATTAAACTTCTAACATTTGTAGTCTAATGAGAGCTATGAAACATCTTTACAGAAGGTGCTGTTTTAATCAGTATTGTGAGATTTAAGACAAATATGTGCAACATGTGTAAGTAAAAGGCTTTAGGTGTTCACCTGTAAGTGTCATTCTGCTTATTTGCCTTTTCTTGAGTAATATCTCAAGTATATTGGCTACACTTAACCTTTAATGGTGTCAAGTCAGTTGCTTTTAATGCAAATACAATGGACTTGTGGCCTTTGTCCTGCCTGTTGTCTTGTCAAGTAATGTGAAAAAAATTTGTAACCTGACAAGCGGTATGTTCTCAAATAACTGATAGTCACATATTTGTATATTTTCCTTTCCAGGGTTACCGGTACTGGGCTGGGATAGGAGTCCTTCAGAGTTGTGAATCTGCTCTCACTCACTACCGACTTGTAGCTAATCACGGTAAAGACCTTTTACTAGGATAACATTCTTGACTTTGTATGTATTTCTGCATTACTCAGCTAGAAGATACTAGAAGTACTGTCAACATTAATAATATAAATGCAGAGAATTCCTGCTATTAAACAAGTTATCCATTTTGGCTCTGAATCACGATATGCTATTTTTATCTCTGTTAAAATGTCTTTAATTATTAGAGGGTGTCAAAGTAATTCGTTCTCTCTGAGTAACAAATTGAAACTCTGTAGAGATCTGGTTTTACTAAGTTGTGGTGTAATTTCTGTATGGAACAAAACTGTCTGAAAACTTACCTGTTTTCCAGTTGCTAGTGACATTTCTTTGACTGGTGGCACAGTGGTTCAGCGAATTCGCTTAGCAGATGAAGTAGAAAATCCAGGAATGGCAAGTGGCATGCTAGAAGAAGACTTGATCCAGTATTACCAGTTTTTAGCAGAGAAAGGAGATGTACAAGCTCAGGTAAGATTAAGTTCACCTGATGGCATGCAGACATTTTCAAGAATTACAGGACGAGCTTTATGAAATACAGAAAAACATTGGAGCTTTAGTGTTCTCTTCCCTCTAAATCAACCTCTTTGCTCTTTTCCAATTAGCTTGTGATATATGTGAAGAGACATATTTTAATGTGTTTAAGTTAGAACTTGGACAGAAAATGCAAATTTTCTCACAAAATAAGCCCAAAGTTACAACTTTAGTATCTTAGGAAAGAGGTCTTGGCTTTCACTAGCAACCAGCCAGACTTTTTCAAGGATAGCTTTAGCTGTTGTGGAAGAAGGATTTATCAAAAAACTAGCCCTGTCTGTGGATCTCAGTTTCTCACTGCTTCTGCTCTTACATGAGTTCTGCATGCTGCAGGCTGAACCTCTTCTACACACAGTGCGGGAGGGGAGGATGCTAATATAGTCTGAGTGTCACAATCCAACCTGGTCATATATGATTTCAGACTTAGGGAGGCAGGATTCAAATGAACAGTTGTTATTTTGCATCAAGGACAGTCATGTCACTTCTATCTAGGATAAATTTCCACGTAGGCTAATGTAAAAAAATAGGTACTGTAGTTATTGAAGCAAATCTGTTCCTTCAAACTTTGTGGCATCTTTAACTCTGATATGGTCTGCCTTTGTGCATGTTATTAGCTCACTGGTATCTGTATTACTACAAAAAGAAAGTCCCTAGGGAAAAGTGACTAACTTGCAGTGTAAAATTTATTTTTAGGTTGGCCTTGGACAATTGCACTTGCACGGAGGAAGAGGAGTAGAGCAAAACCATCAGGTACCTTTTCTGTATATCTCTGATGCATATGACACTTGGCAGAGGGTGAGAAAGTATAACTGAGACAACAGTGAAGCAAAAGTGTATAAGTACCACTGTAAGGTATATAATGATTTCAATAGCCTTGTTCAATAAAACTTAATTTTTATGTAACTAGTAGATGGAACTGATTTTCTTACTTAATTAGTTTAAGACTAATCATCTTAGAAATGAGAAAGTAAAACCAAAAACTGTGTTTTCATCAAGTAGTACTGGGAACTGGCTGAGCTTTTGTACATGGGGTAGAATCTTCATGATGTGCTGGGCATGCATTAGTGATGATAGTCTAGTTTATATGGCTTTTCTTCTGTAGATGAAACCATGCAGCTTTCAATACTGAAGATATTAAGTATGCGTAGAAAATAGAACTTCTACTGACATAAGCCAACCTAGCTATTGCTTATAGAAGTTAAAATAGCTAACCTCTTCTTGAGTATGTGTCGAAAAAATGGAGAGCTGAGGATGTGCAATCCTGAGGATTATTTCATCCGGTAATTATTTAACAGAAATGATTTAATGGTCATCACATTTAAAATACCTCAAAATGACTACTTCAGAAGGGTTCAGAGATGAAAGCGAGTGGTCAAAATGAGTAAAACCAAATTCTGTGTAAAAGTGGAATAGGAACTGGCAAATCTCTCCTATTCTAAACATAGCTTGGAGGTAAAAAAGAAAGATTTACCTATGTAGCTTGTGCTTAGTAGCAGTTGTACTTTGGGGATTTTTTTCTTCTGCTTTTTGGAATACGCTGTTGAGAAGGATTGCTGCTCAATATTCCGACTGTATAAGTGGGGAACCCTGTTACATTTATTAAACTAGGTGGAATTGATAACTTTAATCCCCAGAAGAACTTGGTAAGTTGGCAAACAACCTACCTGCCTCTCCTCCATTTGTAAGAAAATATTCTCAAATCATAGTCATGGTGGCTAAAATACTTGTTTTCTTCTCTACAGCGAGCATTTGAGTACTTCAATCAAGCAGCTAATGCTGGCAATTCACATGCTATGGCTTTCCTAGGGAAGGTAAGATATAAATGCTCTCAAAAGTAAAAAAATTGACTGCCTTTCAATGAAAAAAAAAAGCAAATCTTTCCCACTTTCTGATATCAGGCAGTCTAAAACTTGAATGCTGGAATCTAAGTATTTCTATTTTGCTACTGTTTTGAGTTTTCCTGCAAGATTTGAGTGTTATAGCAGACTACGTGTCTAGACTAAATTTTCCTTCACTTCAGGAACTTTTGTTTTTTTCTAAATAGTGCTTGAAATAGAGTGGTTTTTAAAAATCAAATAATTAAGTACCTAAATGTCCTTTTTCTGTGGAGGAGTGTGCCTTTGAATAGACTCCTTTTCTTTTCCAAACAATATGCAGGGAAAAAACTAGGTTTCTCCAAATTTTGCCCAATAGGAAATACTAAGCTGACAAAGGGAAAGGGAAGGACATTGTTACACTGTGGAGAGAACTGAGGCATCTGAGTCAGAATTGCCAATAGGTCTGCACTTTGACTAAAACCTGAATCTATCTGCAAGGTGGGCCATTATTTCAGTTTTCTCAGATTTAAGGACTTTTTTTCTGAGGGCAAATCATACCTGACCAATTTGGTTGCCTTCTGTGATGGAATGACAAGGGAAGAGTGACTGATGCCACCTACCTACACTTTTGTAAGGCCTTTTACATGGTCCCACACAACATCCTTATTGGATGAGACATGGATTTGAAGGGTGGAATATTTAGTGAATAAGGAATTGTCTGGTTGGGTGCAGCCAGAGGGTTGTTTGCAGATGACACCAAGCTGAACTCTGCAGTTGACACAACAGAAGGATGGGATGCCATCCAGAGAGACCTGAACAAACTGGAAAAGTGGGCCTGTGAGAATCCCATGAAGTTTGACAAATCCAAGTGCAAGGTGCTGTACCTGTGTCAGGGCAATCCCAGACATGAGCACAGACTAGGAAAAGTCATTGAGAGCAGCCCTGCAGAGAAGGACTTGGAGGTTCTCATGGGTGAAAAGCTGGACACAAACCAACAGCGTGCACTTGCAGCCCAGAAGGCAAACAGCAGCCTGGGCTGCATCAAAAGCAGCATCGCAGCAAGTCAAGGGAGGCACAGGGAAGACATGGACCCATTGGAGTGAGTCCAGAGGAGGACCATCAAGATGATCAGAGGGATGGAGCACCTCTCCTATGAAGACAGGCTGAAAGGGCTGGGCTTGTTCAGCCTGGAGAAGAGAAGGCTCCAGGGAGATCTCAGTGCCGTCTTCCAATGCCTTAAAGGGGGCTTATAAAAAAGAGGGAGAGTGACGTTTTGCAAGACAGATTGTGATAGGACAAGGGGGAATGCTTTTAAAGTAAATGAGGAGAGGTTTGCATTAGATATTAGGCAGTTCTTTATTCAAGGAATGATGAGGCACTGGAACAGGTTACGCAGAGAAGTTGTATATGTCCCATCCCTGGAAGTGTTCAAGGCCAGGTTGGATAGGGCCCTGAGCAACCTGATCTAGTGACTAACATCCCATGGCATGGGAGTTGGAACTAGACGATCTTTAACCCAAGCCATTATATGATTTGTAATCTAAAACGTGATTGGCTAGCTGCCTGTGGTGATGATAATGTGTTCCTGCTTAGAAAAGTATTTAGGTCACTGGTCTGAGATCTGGGTTGCAGACTACCTTCAGCCTGTGAGGAGCTAAATCCTTATTACTCCATTTGAGTACTCTCTAAGGTTAGGCTGCAATAAGCACTAGCTCTACCTCATCTTTTTCAGGCTGTCCATGCAGTAGATAATGCAAAATTCATGTCCTTGGAGCCTGCAAAAAATAGTATAATGTGCTGTTCAGGGCACCTGACAGAGGAAAATGCAGTTCCTGCTTTCTCTACTGCTTGAGTGTTTTGTGTCTAATGAAATGAACTGTTTAATAACCAATTTTTACTTTGTTTTCACAAAGTATTTTGACTGCCAATATCGTTAGACTTCCACTGCTCTCGAGATTTTTGCCTGATTGTGTTCTTCACTGCAGATTAGTAGAAATTGAAAATGAGGGGTATTGCCATGAAAACTGTTTAATTTTATGGGCAGTTCATTCTCCATTAGAAAGTTAAACCCTCTGAATCTAAATTTTATAGCAGAGAGATGTATTTTCTGCTTCTGGCCAAGTTCTTTAATGATTATTCGGTAATGCAGTAGTTAGAATATTGTAAGTACAATAGACTCCCTCTCATATGCAAGGTGAAGATGCTTCATGATCTTCATGCTAAATTGATTTCTTCAGCTGTTCTTCAATAATGCTTTTCTCTTTCAGATGTACTCAGAAGGAAGTGATGTTGTACCTCAGAGCAATGAAACAGCTCTTCAGTATTTCAAGAAAGCTGCTGATATGGTATGATTATCTCTAAGCTAGAAATACAGCACGCACACTAAGAAGTTGATTAGCTTCAAAATGCTGCAAATGCTTCTTTATGTGCCCTTCCATGTGTGCACGCCTACTCCCAGATTAGCCCATAATTAGACCTTGCTTGTCTTAACCACCTCCAGTTCTGGCCATAGTGCTTCATGAAGCTGTGTTCGGCATAAGGAGTCTAACTTTTATGAGTAGAGTCTATTACATCAGTATAAAATATTGTCACCTAAATAGTCTGAAATTCTGGGAAATTCTAGTTTCTGTTAATCTGAAGTTGTTGCAGAAATTTCCAGTGCACTGATACAATTTTTTTTGCTTATTTTTTGTAAACAGATAATATTTATTAATATTATTATTATTAATTAATTATACACTACTTGATTATAATTTATTATGATATATTTAATTCTATTAATAATTATTATTAATAGTGTTTATTAATATTAAAATAAATGTTTAGCACATGAAACAGTGTATTAAGTTTTGAAGGGACTGTTGCAAGATAATTACCTTTGTGGTTCTTATATTTCACAATTAGAATGTTGTTCCACATCTGTGTCCTAAAGTAAGGATCTCTCACTGTGCTCATTTCCTACATTCACTGAAGGTTTCTGATGTGCCCCATTGCCTGTCTTGGCTCTGAAGGAATGCCATGGTGCATTCTTTTGCAGGGGCAGGGGTTAGTAATACAGCCCACAGGACAACCAACAATCTGCCCTTAAGGCAGATTCTTGGAGTTCCTAGAGTTGTTTTGGGAGCTTCCATAGCATCCAAAACATTTCAAACTTGAAAAAACTAAAGATGACTAAGCTATTAATGACCCATCTTTCTATGGGTATGAGTTCTGCATCTTGTGTGACACAGTAAAAGTGCACAGTAGACTTTCATAAGTAGTACTGAATTTTTTTTCCCTGTCAGTCATCTGTAGTTCTTGAATAAGTTTACCATAGATGCTGTTTCCTTCCTAAATAACTGTTACTAGGAGCAAAGGTACAAGACAAATCTATCTTGAGTGCTTATATGTTTTAGTGATGTTTAAAACATACCAGTTTTGAAATATTTCAGCTGTAGGTTTTGCCTTTCTTTGCAGAAGTGTTTTTCTGTGTTTTCAGGGTAATCCGGTTGGACAGAGTGGACTAGGAATGGCTTACCTCTATGGAAGAGGTGTTCCAGTGGTAAGCTTTTGACACTCATCTTTCTAATCATAGGTGATTGTGTGACTTTTTGTTGTCAACAAACTTTTTCTCTGGAAGGAAATGCTGTAGAAGGCTTAATTGTGAAGATTTCTGTTACACTAAAAACTCCTTGAGGAAATCTGTAATATAAAAAAAAAATGCACTATAGAATTAGCAGCTACGAAGCACGCTAAGTTCCCTCTCCTAAGTTTGAAAATGTTGCTTAAGTTATTAGAAATGCATAACGGTGTACATTTTGGCAGGAGATTTGAACTTGTCTCTAATTTTCTTGTGAAATAAATACTAATGGTCCCCATTTTGTGTCTCTTGTGGGAGTAGAGGAACACTTTGAAACTTTTAATTAGTTCATTTGCTTTATTGCATTTCCCACAAGGTTTCTTGTCAAATGTTTTATATTTAGCTATGCAAACAGATAGTCAAAAGTTGAATTAGCTCAAAGTTGAGGAAATAAATTAAATAATTGTTCTAGAAACAGAGCAGAGCTTCTGTTCTGTTGAGCGTAACTGTTCATAGCAATGCTGTATATGGATGCCAGCCTTGAGATAGCTACAGACTTAAGACATGCTGATATCATTGTAGTCTGTTTCATTTTTTGTTTCCAAATTTCAACCAGGTGAATATTTTCACTAGAATATCTTGCTGTCATTTTTCTGTTATATAGATCAGTCCCTACACGTGTGCACATGCATATTTTCTCTCTTAAACTGTGGTGTATTGCAAGGCTCTAATGACTGGACCATATCTTCCTGCAGAACTATGAGCTAGCACTGAAGTATTTCCAGAAGGCTGCGGAACAGGGATGGGTTGATGGACAACTTCAGCTAGGTTCCATGTATTACAGTAAGTGGCATCAAAACGATTTACCAGGTCTAAGCACCTGCCCTTTCAGTCACTGTTCACTAGGTGGCATTACAAGTGTGTACATACTGCATGTAGAACGGGCTTACTGCATTGAATTTGTATTTCTTCTGCCTTTTCGTAACACTTATACAACTCTGCTTTTCAAGAGAACTAAATAGCAATGACATATTCTTTCTCTTAGATGGCATTGGAGTCAAGAAAGACTATAAACAAGCTTTGAAATATTTTAACTTGGCCTCCCAGGGTGGCCACATTCTGGCTTTTTATAACCTGGCTCAGATGCATGCTACTGGCACTGGAGTGATGCGATCCTGCCATACTGCTGTTGAGGTAAGGTCATCCATTTGTAAAGGTCAAATAATAGTGATTTGCAAAAGATTGACTATAACCACATCAGTTTATATAGGACATTTTTCTTAGGTAAATTCCACTAGTGGCTGTAGAGTTAAGACTATCAAAAAGCAAAGTGATACATTAGCAGACTCCTTTGTATTTCATGAGAAAAGTCTTTATTTATGTTGATGTGTCAGGTTTGTATCTGCTTTATTAACTTCAAGGAAAA
Organism: Lepidothrix coronata; assembly: GCF_001604755.1. Taxonomy (NCBI): domain Eukaryota; kingdom Metazoa; phylum Chordata; class Aves; order Passeriformes; family Pipridae; genus Lepidothrix; species Lepidothrix coronata. The sequence continues at coordinate 5,217,542 of NW_016690223.1, forward strand.
TCAAAAGAATGTAATACAAAGCAAGCATCAGTATTTTATAAGTACCGAATTCTTCATTTAGACCTGAATTTAAATGTAACAAAAAAGCTATCATATTAAAGAATAATTCTGAGTAAGCATTTGAATCCTGACATGTATTTGTTAGTAACTTGTACCTTAAAGTAAGCCTGTCTGAAGCAGTTGAGTTTGTCTATCATGTTTTTCCTGTGAAATATAAATATTTTGAAGAGGCATCAAAATGTTAAAGGTTTACTTCTTGCAAAACCTAAATTTTTGAAGTTCCTGACAACCAGTACCCTCCCCCTTCCTTTTTCCTCTGCAGTTGTTTAAGAATGTATGTGAACGGGGGCGTTGGTCTGAAAGACTGATGACGGCCTACAACAGCTATAAAGATGGTGATTCAAATTCTGCGGTGGTTCAGTATCTTCTTCTGGCAGAACAAGGCTACGAAGTTGCTCAAAGCAATGCTGCTTTCATACTTGATCAGAGTAAGGATCTGAATTTGTACTGTAAGAGTTTTTTTGGAGTTGGTCTGCAGTAACCCGTTTAGTAGAACACTAGAATGCTTGAAGATACAATTACATAGCTCTTGTTCAGTTAGAACTTCAGTGAAACTCTTGTCTTCTTTCCCGCTCTTCACACTGGAAAGCAGTCAGTTTTCACTTTCACCTCTAAGGATGACTTTCTGGCCTAAAAATTAGAATACACTTAATTTCTGACTTAGGGATTTTAAAATGGCATAGGGAGAGAATCTTTAGAAACTTGCACAGTGCTGAATATTCTCTTCCCTGGACTTCCTAAACACATCCTTAAAAGTAGGAATTGCATTAGGTTGACCTTTGGCCTGCACTATGCATAAAAGTCTCAGTGTTCTTTGTTCTTAAATCTTTTTTTCAGCACTTTCTTTTTTTGTAACTTTACTCATACTGCCCGTGTAGTAGGGATAAAGAGCTGGACAGTTGGTTCTGTTAGATTTGAAAAAAACTTGTCCCATGTCTCTTACTGGAACTAGATGTCTAGAACTTGGTTTTATTAAAGTTTGAAGTCTTAGAGAAACAGTGGAAGTACAAGTGACAATTCTTTCTAGAAATTGCAAGACCCAGTATTTTAAACTTTCTCAATATCAAATCTAGGTATCAATACCAGCTTTACATCTTATATAGAAAGCTATTGGTGGCTGATACACTAACCTAACAGCTTCATTTTCAGGTAATGTTTTTCAAAGGTGCCTGAGGGAATCATCTACAGTAATGACAGTCTTGGCTGGGAGTGCATTCCTGCAAAGAAATAGCACTTTTCCCTGGGTTAAAACTCTGATTGTCATTACTCAGCTATATCTGCATCTCAACTGGAGATTGATTTAAAATTATTTACTACGCTTTATGCAGAAAATCTGTGTGTCAACTGTGAGATAGTAGAGCTGAAACCATAATTACAGTAGAAGTTAACGTTCTAAATCCTTTGAACTGTCTGAACTCTGACAGTTCAGGACAGCTCAAATTAGGACATGGACAACTTCTGAAGTAGCAGAAGCACTGCTGTGTAAAACATGCAGTCTGTGGCTGGGTAATGAGTTTAAGCCTTTGTTTTACTGACTAGTCCTGGGTTTTAGATGACCAAACTAAAATAGATTATACTTTAGCCTTGTATTTGAGTGCAGCTTTTTCAAAGTGCAAATTACGTGCTCTTGAGACTTGCATCTTCTGTCATTCCTCAAGTATGTATCAGCAGGAATGGGAGAGGCACGTGGTAAGCCATAGATGAAATTATATCGTTTGTTCCTAGCTCTTGTGTGGGCAGATAAATGGAAAGGCCATATGAATGAAAGGCATTTTTATAAATTTCAGATTAATCTTGTTTATGCTCTAACACAGATTGCTTCAAGTTTTTAATTTATTTCAGCAGACTGAATTATAAGCATGAGGGTTATTTTGTGGTTGTGTGTTCATATACCATGATCCTATTTAACTGAATTATTTCTTCTCTAGAAGAAGCTAGCATAGTAGGAGAAAATGAAACCTATCCTCGAGCTTTGCTTCACTGGAATAGAGCAGCTTCTCAAGGTATGTCTGTACCTCACAATTCCAATCAGTTTATTTTTATCTTGAGGAATACATTCTGTGCAGGTAGCTCAGTGTACAGCTGCAGTTCAAGCTGCAAATTGAGCTCTGGGTGGTGGGAGCCTGAGGCAAGGGACCATGAACTGCCAACCCTTTGCACAACAAAGGGTATGGGTACCTGTGGCACCAGACGGGGGACCTGACACAGCAGAGACACAGCAGGAGACATGATCCCAGACTGTGAGGGTATAAAAGCTCAGGAATTCCTTTATTGAGGGTTCCTTCTGGAGGCACCAGAGCTGCTTTTTGTGTTACTGTGCCCTTATTAAATTGTTTAAAGGATTCAGGCATCTGAGACTCTGTTTTGGGAAACCTGGAGTCGAGCCAGTAAGGAAAGCTTGTCTGACTGTGGGAGAGTGGCATGAATAGGGAGTCAGGCAGGGCACCCATCCACTGCAAAGGGCCTAACAGTCTGTGGTGGGGGGAGTGTGATGGCCAGAGTGCCTCCCAAATGGTCAGACAGGAAAGTTTAGTAGAGTCATTGATGTCTGATTTCATGGTTTTTTATGAAACATGGAAGGAGGAAAAGCTTACCTCCTTCTGTTCAAGAAAAGTTGTATTCCGCATAGTGTAGTTGGTGTTTTTGCTCCATTGTCAACTTTAGTGTCATTGCAATATGATTGCAAGTTGGAGCCTTTCTGTAATTCTGAAGATTAAAAGTACTAAAACACAAATATATATTTCTTTTGCCATTTCATATGGAGTTATAGAGCAGTGTTAAACAGCATTAAGAATGTTTACACTGACTTTTCTAAAAATACCTGCTTGGAAAGAAAAAGAGATGCAAAATCCTAAAGACTACTTTGTTACTTGTCATCATTTCTAAGAAACACAGTTTCCTATTCAAAGTAAGCAAAGTTTAGTAATGAAGAATGCAGTCTTGATGTCCAAGCAACACAAGTTTAAACTGTGGTGCTTGTGATCCTATCCTAAAATAAGCAAAACTGAACTAAATGATTAAATATCTTGAGGTCTCTAGTTTTCATGTGAGTGCATCTGTTGCACTGTTGTCTGTCTACTAGTTTTTCATGTCAGAGATTAAGCGTATCATGCAAATGGAGCCTAATTTTCAGAGTTTCATGGCTTTTAGCAGAAAGTTAAGTTGAGAGGATGGAATGGTTAAGTATTCAATTATCAAATGATGATGAGGCACTGTGTTTAAAGTTTTCAGTGACTCTGTTATAAAAACAAAGTTGAAGCCTTTAATGGTCATGTAGCAAACAAAAAGTTTTTCTGTAATAAGTGACTATAACTGAACAACATTATGTTGGTAGGATTACTAGGAAAAGGTGTTATCTGCAAATAGAAATTGGTTGTGTTTTGTTTAGCTAAACCTAATTTAAAAAAAAAAGAGGTGTCTGTGTGAGAAGGGGAAAAGATAAACAGTTTATGCAAACTGTGGAAAGTAATACTAAAGCCCCTATTGCATCTTCATAGGAAACCAAAAGTGTTTCTTTGCCTAACTATTTTATCTTTTTTTGTTTTTTCTTGATTTATAGGATATACTGTTGCAAGAATTAAACTTGGAGATTACCATTTTTATGGGTTTGGTACTGATGTTGACTATGAAACTGCATTTATTCACTATCGGCTGGCATCAGAACAGCAGCACAGTGCTCAAGCAATGTTTAATCTGGGCTACATGCATGAGAAGGGATTGGGCATCAAGCAGGTGAGTAAGATGTACCCTGATAGTCTGCTTCATTAGAGTACATTTACTAATATTAGATTAAGTCCCTAACCACTACTGGGCTTTGGTTACTATATAACCACTTAGTGGGAATTAGTATGTCTCCCAATACATTCACCAATGGGAAATAGATGAGTATATCCACTTCACACTTAACTATGTGAGGAAATGGTATGTAGACGGGGAAAAACACTAGCCCAAAATTGTAAATATTGGCAAAAAGAGTGCCATATGCCTGAGTAATGCTTTCAAGACTTTGAAGTGTAGTGAAATGAATGCAAATCAACTCCAGCCTAAAAGTGTTTTAGCGCGGGATTATTCTCATCCTCTGAAAGACTGGGTAAATTGTTTCCTGTATCATGACATTTTGAAAACAAGGTAACAAACCATAAACACCACCAACGATGTGATTTTTAGCTGTGGTTTTTCAAGTCAGGCAGCTACATTGCCTAAAGAAGACAGTGTATCTGTTCTCCTGGGAAGCCTATGGTGTATTATATGAGTTAATTAACTTACGGAATCCAGAGCAACATGTTTCTGTATGTGTCAAAATAATGTAATTAGCAATTCCATACTAATTTTGAGCAACCTACTTTACCTTAAGGTATGATGAATTCATGCAATTAATGTACAAATTTAGTAGTGATTTGACCTGAAAGTGTAAGAAATAGCTTAATTTTCCTTATTTTCAGTAAGCTTCAACCTTTGGCTTTTGTCTAGGTATGCACCTTTTAATTATTCTGTTGGTCTATTAAAAGACCAGTTTTTGCTTCTTTTCCCGTAAATTCTTGGCAAAAGTCAGAACAATGAAGAGCAAGTCTTAGGTCAATATTGTTACTTTGGCAGCAGAAAGCAATCAACATTCGAAAAATGCTTAATAATCTAGATGTAGAAGTGGCGATAGAATATACTACATTCTTCCTCAAGTTTATTTTCAAATTTTATTTTAGGACTGTTTTCTCTTTTTAACTGAGCCCTCAAAAGTAAAGTTAACTTCTGAAAATTAGCCAGCAACTAAAAGCAACTGTGCTAAAGTTGGAAGTTGTCTTTTTAAAAAAATCTTTTCAGACATGGACTTTTGTATTTTCCTTCTGCCTTGAATGCAACCCAATTTAGAGCAAGTAATAAAAACTTTGAAAATGTTATTACCTCATGTTCAGCATAATGAGAAAAATGAGTCCTAATGCTGTCATTTGCACAGAGTATTCTCCAACCTGAAGTGAAGATGTCTACATACAGCGCTGAAATGAATGCACAGGGGCTCATGATAAGCATATGTAGCCTTGCTTTATGCAGAGGAATAATATTCTCTCCTACAGATCCACTATGGAATGAAGAGTTGAACTGCAAGGGAAATAGGGATAGTTAGTATAAGTATGGGAAAGGAGCACTGAGAATGTCTAAGCAAGGAAATTACATGTATAAAACCAGTCTTAATTTTGGATATGCAATGTCTTTGTTTGCTGTGTTCTAAAACTTTACAACTGTAAAGTGAGAGAATGGACTGACTGGATAAGGTTAGGACTGGGCTAGGATATTCTGAAAAAGGCTAAGACTGACTTTTGCATGAAGCAGAAGAATATTTGACTTTCCTTTCCCAGAATGGAAATGGCTGAATTTTGAGCACAGCTGTAATGACTGAGAGTTAAAATCGTGTTTCCTGATGTAGCAGGATGTCTACCACTGAAGTATTCTTCTACTAGAGGCCTCTGGAAGGAACATATAAACATTTTAGCACAATTGTATCTAACAAAATTGGGGATTTAGTGTTTTGAATAAAGGGATGTGTACTTTAAATCTCCCCTCACCTATATCCATGTCATTAAGATTGCAAACACTCCAGATTAGGGAGGATGTTGCAATAAGGTGGCCTGCACAACTTGAATTCAGGCCGCTGTTAGTTCTGGATGGTCCTGTATAAATATGGTATTTCTTAATGTGGTTTTGGGTTGCCTTTTTTCACCCAACAGCTTTTGCCTTATTCTGTCTTATTGAAAAACTAGTCTTTCTTACATATAGGATTTTATGCTACGCTTCCTGTACATAGATGGTTTTCAAACTCGTACCAGGTTCAATGCCAAATATTAAGCCTGTTCAGAAATCTCACACGTGTACACTTAGACACTCTTCGTAGATTTAATGTTGTCCGATGCCTGAGGCTACATGTCAAAATGAAGACTGATTCCATATACTGCTCAAAAATGAGTTAATTTTCTTACAGTCTTCTCTTAAGATTTGGCATGGTATTTCAGTGCTATTTGTGTGCTTTTATAGCTCAGGCTTCTACAGTTGTCGCTTTTCTGTCAAGTAGAAGTGAATAACTAAGTGCCTAAGCAGAATGAAGTGATTAGAAATGAAAATGAGCCATAATTTAGGATCTGCTTTTACACCACCACTACTACCACAGTACAAAGGAGATAAGGAATCTCTTTTAAGTAGTTATACATAAGATAGACTCTCCAGGCCCAATGAGTTGTTCTGTTGAATTAAAATACTAAACATGAATTACTACATCACATTCACATTATGTGTGAATTTTCATACTGTGATTTCCACAAGTGTTATGGAATTAAGCTTTGCTGTATCAATGAGCAGAAAATCTTTATGCTAATCACAATCAGGATAAAATTATAAAATGAACATGTGGCATCAAGTCCTGGAGATTTCTCTAACTTTATGTGTCCAACTTGGAACACTTTCAGAGGTAAGTCTTCCACAGGCCTGTCCTTCACAGCAGTGGGTGAACATAAACAGTTTGTATCCAGGTATCCTAACATTGCATAGTATGTGTCTGAAGCAGAGCCAAAAAAACACCAAACACAAAAAGTTAAGCTATTCTGTTACACGTATCCTCTGTTCCTATTACAGTCACCACCTTGTTTCAACTGCCACAGAAGAGAACAGTAATTTAAGCTCTTCCTAAAGTTACTCTCTGTCCTCATGCTTTTGCTGCCCTCACTAATGCAAGTTGTGTGCTTTTTGGATAAGGAGTAAAATCTAATTTGTGTGTATGTGCAGAAATGGTTAGAGGCTGCACTATGCAGCAGACATACTGTAGTATAACTGAGAGGAAATGCTGCTGCATACTCCTCTGGGACTTGGTTTTCTCAATCTTTCATGTCTGGTGTGGTGTTGTAGATGTTAGGGTGTAGTAGGGTTACTTAAATATTTGCCCTTGTTTACAGTGAATAGATTGAATACGTTATTACTAATCTCTGAGCTTCAATTCTGGTATGAGTTACAATAGCTTCATCCTCAAATTTAAGCTTCCTTTTACTTGTCTATTCAAAGGTAAACATCCCTTATTAAAAAAAATGGTTAATTTTTCAAGTTCTTCAAAACTGAGCTTTGAATTTTCTTAACCTTAGGATATTCATCTTGCAAAGCGATTTTATGACATGGCAGCTGAAGCAAGCCCAGATGCTCAGGTTCCAGTCTTCCTAGCACTTTGCAAGCTTGGAGTGATTTATTCCTTGCAGTATGTACGAGAAATCAATGTAAGTAATGCAGAATTAAAAGAAAACAGCAAATGTGTTTTTTCCATTTTAGAAAAAAGCTTGAGCTGTAATTTTACTTAAGTAGAAGTCTTACTCGAGCCTTCTGTAAACTTTGGAGAGATGTGTTTTTTGTTGTTGGATATTAAGAATGTAACTGAAGCTGATATTCCTAGTTCTTATTTATGTAACTGTGTGAAATTGAAACATGCACAGCCAGTCTTCTGTGCTGCTCTCTCCTTGAAGAGAATTTCCCAAACCTGTTTGACTGTTCTTATCCATGACCATCTGCTGTCAAACTTAAGCAGATTTAACTGACATAATTGCGGTTCGGGAAAAGAGAAATATTTTTTTGTACCCCTAATTTTCATGCTATTTTATATTCAACTGTAATGACCTCACTAGAGTTCTGTTTGATCTCTATGAGGGAAAAAATGTTATTTGTATTAGATAGTTTAGCTGGTGTGCAGAGTTTCTACTTAAGTGATGGCCCTGGAAAAAAATATTTGCTTGGAGAAGGTGAATTCTTTCCATATAGTGTCTGAAATATTTCTCCGTAGTCTGACATCTTACTGCCTTTTTGGATTACTTAATAAATTCAAACATTATGGAAGTTTCAGGCAATTCAGCTAAGTTTGACAAAATGCAGTCTTGAGACCCATGTAGCTCTCACAAAAGCTAGTGTGCAGAACACAGCTTTTCCAAGTTGTAAGTCTGCTGATGCAGATTTAAATTGGTAGTGACTTTGTGGTATCATCAGATATAGTAGTGAAGCATAAAGTGTATGTTGGCTAATGCTTATGCAAATGGGGTCTGATAAAGAGGCACTTCAGTCAAAACTAGCAGTAAGTCACTTTAATTTCCCTGTACCTCACCTTAGCATTGTACCACCTGGGTGTCCTGGGGCTTAATGGTGTGTCATTCACGTCAAAGCCACAAAGCTACATATTGAAAACTTTCATCTCTAGAACACAAAATAAAATAGCTCATCCTATATAGCATGGCTCTTAGTCTTATTGGTGTTTGAGTTCCTGGAAGTTAAAAATGTCACTGACGTGATACTGTTTTCAGAGAGGAAAAGAGCTATTGAAGTTTTAAAACTGGTACTTGTACCTGAAAAATGTTACAAGTCAAATTTAATTGCTTCCCATTCGTGTTCTTTGACATGATGATGTGGACTTCTTCTTTCTTAGATGAGGGAGGTATTCTCACATATTGATATGGACCAGCTACTGGGGCCTGAGTGGGACCTCTACCTTATGACTATCATCGCCTTGCTTCTGGGAACAATTATAGCTTACAGACAAAGGCAGCACCAAGCGATTCCCAGACCAGCAGGACTGCGGCCAGCTGTGCCTCAACAAGAACCACCACCAGAGCATCAACCACCGCAATAGCAACAAAAGCCTCAGTGAAAGAACTGGATTTTTCCAAAAGGAACAATTTTCATTGTGATTTAGGACTTTGGATCAACAGTCCCTCCCCCAAAAGAGGCGCAAAAAAAGTTTAAAAAAAAAATGTTTGAAAGCTGCTTGGAGTGATGCCTTTTTTCAGGGATAAGAAAATTATTTTGAAACTGATTTGAATGTTATTTCAGTGCCAATGGAATAACACTATTGCTTTTTTCGTGGAAACACAAGAGTGCTACTACAAAAATGTTGCCTGCTGTATCTAGTTCCTCTTTATTCAGAGTCCTTTTCATCTCCTAAGAGACAGAAAGCTAGCAGTGGAAGATTTTTGCCTGCTTGATAGCAGTTGCCCTTTATAAAAGTAATAATAAATAATTTTATGGCCAATTTAAGTCCAAGAAGCTGAACTATAGTCAAACTCTAAAAAGACTGGAGCTGTCATGAACTTATATTCTGATCTGCATCCCAAGTATTTCTATAGTCTTTATTTCATTACTTTGTCATATTTCTTACACTTCGGTCTTTTGTGCTGTCTTGGATAGTTTAACGTAGTTACAGAGTTTATCAATGATCTAAGCCAGCAAACATGCCACTCTCCATTTGTGCTTTTTTGTTTTGAGTATTTTCCTCTTTCCCCTTAGACTAGGCAGTTCTCAGCACATAGTATGTAGCCCATGAGGTGGATTGGAACAGATTGGAATCTGTAAAGCTCATCAGCTGAAAACTGTCCCCACAGTGCCCAGTTCTCACATACTTCTAAAACTTCAGGAGCCTGTGTATTTTGCAATATTTTACAACATAAAACCAAATTAGTAGTGTTCCTAAGTTATGTAAATTTGCCCTTACAAAAAGGCTGAGTGTAGATTACAGAAAGTACCAGTATTATTACAGACGCTGAAGAAAGGACAGAACAAGAAATCTCAGTGAGTTAGCTGACTTTTTTGTTTGTTTTTAGAGTTGGAAGTTCTGTATTTAATTTTCAACAATCCTGTTAGTGATTTGCACTGCAAGAAAGATATGTGTGTATCTCATGCATGCATCTGCTTAATGCATCTACAAAAAAAGGACACAAAAATACATACTCTCTACAAAAGGGCACGGGCTTTATGCCACTGATGCTACTCCAAAGCGACAGCATTCTCTGGCTGTTGCCAATCTCTTTTATACCTGATATACATGAGAAAGTCACAATAATGTCTCTGGCTGGGCCATCTTGAGGACCCCTTGTAACAAGAAAATCCAAAGAGAAAGAAGACCAGGTTTATAGCTTCTTGATGTCACCAGGTCAGTGTAAAGGCCTTTTAATTTGTGTAAAGAATATGACCTGTGGACTGATGATTTAAGATTGCAAGAGGAATCTTCACTGAGTAACAATTTTCACTGAACTATAATTTCCAGGTTTGGGGGTGGGAAGCGGTGGCTAAGCAGTTTAGAACCACGAAATGCAGAAGTGTCTGTTCTTATTTACCAATAGCAGTTAAATATTTGCTTCTATACTAGCATTAAACCTTCTGAGAAGTAGTCTTAAAGCTGAATGAAATACCAGTGAGGAGGCTTTAGCTGCTTTCTGACAAAAGCTGTTGTGTTGAAAGGTTAGGCTTCCTTTCATGGAAATATTTTTCCAGCAGATTGGCAACAACATATCAATACCTTTTATTTTGAATTGAGATTTTGGTATGGTTTCATACTTGGTACATTTGTAAGGAGACTGCTGCACAGTAGATCTGTAGTTTGGGATAGAAGATAAGCAATCCATTCTTTTGTGAATGGAAATGTCATGGGTGGCTAGTATTAAAGGTACTAAGTAGAACTCAGTACTTCAAAATGCTTAAGCTGGTTATGTGAAGACAAATCTTTCATGTTAGTGTGGAAGTTTGCAGCATGTGGTGGAGGAATGTCTTGTTCATAATTAGCACATGGGACAGTATTGAACTTATATGTCATGTGTAAAATATACAACACTCCCCAGCTGCGTTTCTAAGACATCCATGACTTCTGAACACTCCTTCTGAAGTATTTTTGCCGCTGTCACTTAATAGCTCTTTTTAGCTTGGCATGAATAAATTAAGGATTATATGGAAAATGTTTTTCAGTTAAATACCATTGGTTGATTGGTATTGGTCTCTTAGGATGTTTAACAATTTTATTACTGCGTAATTAAAATGTTTTGATTGTTTGATCTATTAGAACTAAATTCTAGAAGCTCTATCCTATTTGCATGAGAATCTGTCATCACTGCTGCTATGTGACAGTCTTATAGATGACTTTCACTGAATTTGATGCATTTTTACATCCCAAGAAATCAGCAGAAGAAAATGATTGAAGATCAGCGAGTTACTTCACTTTAAAGAACTGCTTTTTGAAGGAGCAATAAGGAAGTCTTTCTCCTGCTTTTTTCCCTTCTACCAAATTACTACCACTGACTTTTTCAGATGACATTCATTTGGATGCAGTGGTAGAAGAAAAAAGGTACTTACCATAAGTAATGGTGAGTTAACTCAGGGATTAAAGAAATGAATAAACTTTCTAAATCGGTTATCTACACCACAATTTAAGTTTGTGCGACAATCCCTTGCTACTCTGCTCTGAAACTTGCATTTTGAGGGAGGTATATTTAACTCATACAAGCAATATGTATCTTGTGCACTCAGTTAATCAAGCATCTATTTCCTTAAGGAGCTGGATTGCTCAGTTTACTGCAGTGAAGTACTTTTCCCTTTTGGTAGCACACAGGTTGTCTTACAGTTTATATACAGGAGTATTTTAGAATGGAAACTTGATTTAAGAGAAGCCTTTCTGGGTGTGCAGCATGGTTTGAATGGAAAAGTTGTATTCTTTGTGTGTAGTAACATAGGCTAGAGCCTGCCTATTTGACCTTCCCAGACACATGCTCTTCTTTCCATGCTCAGAGAATGGAACTACAGAGCTGTAAGTGTTGGTGGGATTTCTATATGTAGGAAAACTGGGAAAATATGGAGGGACACATTATTCTGCGTCTCAAATTATTAATCAAAGACACTATCTGTTCTTGCTGGTTGAAAGAAATGCTGAATTGCTGAGAAAACAGGATTCTAGTACATCACTCTGTTGAAACTTGCCCCAGAGCTGTCTGTTGAAATAACTTTCCTTGCTTTATATGGTCCGTCACAATATAAATGTAATGGGACAATGTAATAGAAGGTAAAGCCTTTGATACAAACATCCTCATGAAACTCTTATGAGACAGTTTTACTCACTTTTTAGTCATCTTCCATAAGTCAGCTGCTCTTAGGAAAAAAAAAAGGCAAACCAACACAGAATCTATCAAATGTTATTCTTTTTGGAGAAGAACATTAAAATGTGGCTTTTGAAAGGACTTTTTAAGACTATGCATTATCTAATTTCCACCTATTATATTCTAGTTTTGGCCTATAAAGGGGGATCACATTCACCTTTGCAAGTTGCTTTCTTTTTACATAGGCAACAATAAACTGAAATTCTATTTTTGTTTCAGAGAACATTAAATTGAAAAGATTTAGTTTGATTTGAACTACTTCAAATACATATGGCAAATAGGGACTATTGAGGGGAACCCTTTGTTTTTATCAGCTGCAGTTCTTTAAAGGGTCTTGTAGGAGTTTTGTAAATTTATTTTGTATTTAAAATCAGTATAAAGGCTGGTCAAATGTAATATAATTGTGTAAACAAATTCTGTTAATAGAAAGATGTACAGATTCATTTTGTACTGTATCTTTAATCTTGTGAAATAAAGATACCACCTGTGTGGTTACCCTCAGTGTTCACAGTGGTTATAACAGAGGATGTGAATTGTTAGTCATGTGCACCGGTATGTGCCACTGTTAAATGCATCCCTTCCTGTAAGTATTCTCACACTTATTTCACTTGAATTCTTCTTCAGAAAAATTAATCTGTTAATTTAGGGGTGGCATAAAAAGGGGGAATGGGAAATTATGCATTTTATCTTCAGTTGTGCTAGGAATTTGCCCTCTGTGTGTGTATGTGTGTGACAGCATATACAGTATTTGTACCATGTCTGGCAGACATGGAACTGCTGTGTGATTCAAGAATAGTGACCAGTAACTTTAGCATTAGTACTAAATTTTCGATACTAATAGAGGGGTAACTCAGTGACTAGAAATGGATAACTGAGGGAGGCACTATTGCAAGCTGACAAGTGTTCTTGCTTTTTAGGCCTTTTTTGATCCATTCATCCCTCCAGACTCCAGCTGTTGAGACTGAGTCCTCCCTTGTAAATGCATTATGTTGATTTGCTTTCCAGTGTGCTTGTGAGCTGGGGAGAAGGAAAGGACAGTGGGGTAGCAATGATAATGGGTAGGAAAGGCATCAGTGGGTAAATTGTCTCAGGCATCAACCCAAGTTACATAGTTCTCTGAAGTATTTAGAGTCTTCCCATGTTGTCTGCTGCTGCCAATAGCACTTGTTGCAGGTAAAAACAGAATTGCTGGTACCAGAACCAGTTTGAGTTGAACTGATGAAGCTCAAGCTTAGTGAGGTCACCCATCACCTTCCAAAAAAGCCCGTGTTTTGAACTATGATTGGTGATGTACTCAGGTGAGGTGGGGTCAGAAGTATAGATGCTTTATTTCACTTGTAGCTTGTAGTCAATATGGAGTTGTTTTCTGTGGTGGGAGTTGAGTACCAGGTATATGATGGGGTGGGAGAGGTGTTGGGGTTTTTTGTTTTAAAGAGCCACAGAATTCATCAAAAACTAGTATGTTTGGTTTGGTTTCCTGATTTTGTTTGGGTTTTTATGTTGCTATATTCTTCTTAGTCTTAAGACTAAAAACACTTCAATTAAAATTAAAATATTACTAGAAAGTATAGGTTGTAAACCTACAAGACCCATTTCATTAGAATGTCTTATTTGGTTTAATGCCAAAATGTTCTTCCTCTTCTCTAAATTGTCATGATCTTAATGGCATTTTTGAATTCAATTATTTTATTCCTCGAGAATTAATGAGGAAAAAAGTCACTCTAGCCTACTTGTCAAAAATAGTCAGATGACCCATAATCAACTTCTTCCAAATCTGAGCTGAGGGAGGGCAATATATTATCCATCCAGGTAATGAAAACTTTAACATCTAGTCTTAAATTTCATTTTCAGAAAGAAAAGTGGAGATGGGGCACCATTGTAGTTGCATTTCAGGTAGGAAGAGATAAATGTGATTTCTACTTCCACAGCACCCGAATCCTGTAGTGAGCCTCAGACAAAATGTTTTAACCCAAGAGGTGCCAGTGCTGCTGCCACTTATTCTGGTAAGCTTTTCTGAGGGCAGCGCACTTCAGGCAGTCTTCCACTTCAGAGAGATAGGTTGCTCACATTTTTATTTTTTGGTATCCAACTTTTTGGGCTTTCCGTATAACACAGGTTGCAATTCCAGATTTTTGAAAATAACTTGTGAAGAATATTAATTTTCATGTTGCAAAACACTGAAATTCTAGTTCTCCAATTCTGCTGTCAGTCACTTTCGTACTTCCTTTTTTTTTTTTTTTGGTATGTTTGTTTTTCTTCATCCTTTCTCCTAAACACAGGCTGTACTTTAAGATTAGTTGTTCCACTTCCCATCTGTTATTTATGAACGGGGCTCCATTTCTGTTCAGGATTCATACTAATTTTTTTTTTATTCCTTGTAATTAATAGCTTTTGCTGGGGGAAAAAAAAAAAGTTGTATCTGGTGTGTGTGTTTGCAGCCACAAGGGGGTATTAGACACTAAATGGTGACTCAGACTTGTTAAATACTTGAGGTGTCAAAGATTGGGAAGGGAGTAACTTCCACACTTTCAGTCATTGCCATATCATGGCAATACGTGTGTGTGTATATCAAGAAGTACGTGTGTTTATATACATATATATATATTATATATATATATATATAATATTATATATATATATATAAAGAAAAAGATAAAAAGTTGTTGGTTGCAGGAGCTTCAGAAACTTATTTAACAAAATGAATTAATTCAGTACTCTTATTGCTCTCATATTTTTAGAGCAAAAGTTCAAAACTGAAAATCGGTGTAGCTTCTAGAAAGACCTGGTAAAGACTTACTGTCCCTGGACTGTTAAAACTTTTTTAGTATATAAATCTGTTAACCATTGTGCTAGTCTGTCTTCCAACATCTTTTGGAATATTATATGTACCGATAAAATGTGGACTAGTTGGGCACAACTTGCAGAACAGTGGCCTCTTTTGCAAAGTTAAATCCATATTTTCTTAGAGTATAAAATCTTTCCCACTAGAGTGAAAAATGTTTAGCAACAGGTGATGAAGAATTTTTTTTAAATCACTTTTTCACTGAGACCATCTGATGAAATATCTGAGCTATCCTAATAGTTTGAAAACTGTAATTTAAAATATTTTACAGTATTTATTCCTATCCAGTCTTACCTTAATGTTTAGTAGGCTCTGGACTTCACTATATAATGAAATTCCATTAATTAATGGCATTTTAGGTACTTCTAAATAATTTTTTTATTATTATTATTTGGAAAGTTTCCCATGTCTATTCAACAGCAATTTTAAAGGAAAAGTTTATTTGCATTAGTAGTATTAAAAATGGATATGTGATGAAAAAGTCAAACACTTCATAAAGTCATTATTATAGATGATGTTAAAACTACTGAAGAAATACGTGGCATGTTCCAGTTTAAGGTTTACAACTTTGCATTATAAAAAGGATGCTTCTTAAAGAATCATCCAGCTTTGAATTCAAAGGCTGAAGGCCTGACAACCTAAATGTTGGAGAGTTTTCCAAACTGTTCTGGTTACCTTCATTACTGATGCTGTGATATCAGGAGGAATTGAGTAAATTCTTTTCAGTTTGTATTAAGTTTCATCTCTGGTTTTCATCACATTGATTAGAGGATTGAACAGTCCATTAGGAAGAATAGCCACACCAAAATATGTATACATTTTATTGTGGAATCCAGTGTTGTGTTAAATGTTCAGCTGGAATTGGATAACTAAAGGATTTTGTATTTTTTTACAAATAATTTTGTGTTTGACTTGGTTGTTGAAATCTGGGAAACATTGCACAGAAGGGAGGTGACTCCAGTAAGAGAATTCAGACCCAGTGAGATAAATGTGGTGATTTCACTGCATGCAGCTGTGTTGGCTTTTTCTGCCCCTTTGCTAAACAAACAGCCTTACTGAGTTCCCTACTAGGAGTCTGATCTTCGTGGAAGGCAACGGGTTGCAACTAGGTAGGAACTTCTCAGAACAGAGCAAGAAAGAAAGGTTTCTTCACTGATGTAACCTCTCAACTGACAAACTGAATGTTTTTTAATTGTTTACCTACTCTGCTATCTTGCATATTCAGTGAGTAGTTCTATAAAAACAAAAAATATTTACTTTTTTTGCACATGTAAAATCTTTTTCTTTTTGATTTTGGGGCCTAATTATTATGTTTGAGTTTACAAGCCCCGAGAAGTCTACTCTTCACTACATTTGTCATTCTTAGTTCAGCTCCAAAAGATAGATTGATATTAAATACTTTTAAATGTTTCTAGTGATACTAGTTCAGCATCATAAAGCACAGCTCTCAGAGTGAACAGTTTGCAAATAATCCTTTGGCTGAAAACTGAAAAACTCTATGGTAAATACTGAAAATGAATAGGAAAAATAAACTAAAAATAAATCCCCTTCTTAAGATTTCAAATCTAATCTCTCATTAATCCCACTTGATACTCTGAGAGGTGCTAGAACAAATGATAGTCTGTGTCAGTTTAAAATACTATTCCTTATTTAAACACAACAAATAAAATATTCATTTCCACTCTCTCCTTGGGATTTCTGAATGCCAAATCATAAAGACTTTTTTGCAGCCACAGAAAAGGAAGCTTTCAAACTACATAAAATGAGTATGTTTAGTAAGTCTTTAGCTCTCCCGGTCCTGCTTCTATTAAGTAATTGGTGCTCCTGAATTCCTCCACTAGCCATAACATTCCTGACACTGCTATTCTATGAACTCTTCACTTGCTCGAATTGCAGGCAGAACAAATAATTCAGCTACTGATTAATTTGGTTTGCTCTTACTTGGAAAAGCAAGAGTTCCTGGACATTTTAGCAATTTCTTTCCTTGGGGAAAATGCCCAGTCTATGAACAGGAAATGAAGATGATGGCCTGCCATGCTGGAAACAGTGCCTTTGTCCCAGCACTATTGGTTTTAAACTGATCTTGCCGTAATGGAGACATACAGTTACATAAATATCTCCATAAAGTATATGGTCTTCCAGGCTTGGCTGCGTTGGCTGAAGCAAAGACTACTCACATGCACATGGCACAACGTAAGGGAGCCAAGTAAACAATCTTTTGGCACAACTCATTTATTTTTCTCTTACTGTTCTTTGTGTCGAGTCAATATCAGCTCATGGGCTGAGGAGCGTGAACGACAACACTCCTGTGACACTGTACTTTGTGATACAGTATAAAGAAATACGTGAAGTACAGACTTAATTGTGGACATAGGTCCAGATAGGTAAAAAATTCTCGAAGTGCTTCTGTAGACTTCTGAATTAAGCCTCTGCTGGCATACCACTAAGAGTTAAATTACATCTCCTTCGTTTAATATCATGAAACATATTGAATACTGTTAACTGATAAATTCAATTAAATCTGGTGGTCTAGTGGTTAGGGTGCAGCACTTTCACCGCTGTGACCCGGGTTCGATTCCCAGCCCCCTGGGCAGATGGAGCTCGTCAGCCTTGTAAGGCCATCCATCTAAGAGAAGGTCACTCTAAACAAACCTACATCCTGAGACCCTCACTGCCACTGTCCAAGCTTGCTCGGCCCTGGCAGATGAACCTCAGGATTAAAGGGTGGGCTCAGTTCAGCGCACGCTGGGTCTCACCTAAAAAAAAAAATCCACTGCGCAGGCTCGAAGGGTTAATGACCTTTCCCAAATCTTCACTCGCAAAGACTGGCCATACTATTGGAATAAAATAGCATAATTTCCCAAGATGTAATGAATTATTGATGTCTTTATAATGAAATATGCACACTAAAAACCCTAGTTAACTGTCAAGTTGAAAGAACAAAAAGTCAGGCAATGCATATTTTCAAAATAAATTGGAATTGAGATCATTCTAACCTTTAGTTACTCTATACATGTGTTTATAGTTATGTTTTCACATGTTCTAAGCCTGTAGAGCCTCATCATTCATACGTTTTCAACATCAATCAGAATACCAACAATAGAATGCTGTATTTTTATGGTTAATATGTAGCATTGTCGTATTCTAGAAAATGGAAGGATATAATCTTTGTTCTTCAAACCCAAACTACTTGAAGTAGGCAAATCAGGCTGTCTGGAGTGTGTTTGATTCCCCCCCCTCCCCATCCTTACTTTGAGGGGGGATAAATATTCAAGTATATTCTAACTTCTTTTTCTATTGTAGGAACAGCAGTGTTCAACCATATATTGAATGTGTAATTATTTATATGGAGTTATTTTAGTTTTGATTCTCTGATGTAATAGAATATTTCACTGGGAAGGAGCTATAATGACCATCAAGTTCAACTGTCTGACCACTGCAGGGCTGACGAAAAGTGTTTTCTGTGGGTTTGATTCTGAGAAGACTCAGGAAAATATAAGAGCATGTAACAGGTATGTTACCTGCTAATCACTTCATTCTAGGTCTGACTAGTAAACGAATTTCAGAAACAAAAAGTAAAAATTTCTTGCGAGTCCAAACAGAATACTGCTAGTAAACAGAGATGTCTGATATTGTGGTAATGATGTAGTAACTTTGATGGAATCAATAATTTAAGACAATCAAATGTTCTAAAACATCTTATTGCTCTCTGCCCCTGCTCTCCCCCTACCCCACCGCATTGTAAGAGTATGTTGAATAAAGGAAATTCAATGTACTTAATATCAGAAAAAGTAATTGATGCTAGAGCCAGCTTAAGTCCGATAATCTGAATAAAAGAGAGAAAAGTGCTAAAAAATAATATACTATATGCAAGCCTTTTTCCTTAAATGACTTTTTTAAATGAGGAAAAATCTCTTTCCTCAGCCTTTAAACCATCTAAAGGCTATCAGTAAAGCTGCATTTGGGGTGAAAAGGGCAGAAAAGATGGAAAGTATATTTCTGGTGCTGAGTCTTAGTTACAACCTGATTGATGATATTTCATGCTGTGTGCTATAGCAATACGAGATATAGCAACCACTGCCACTGTTGGACTGTTTGCGACAGCATTTGTAGCTACCTTTGTGACTACAGGTTTGTAGTATTTTGTGAAGTTACTCTGTAATGGCTCCTGCTTTTATTCAGAAAACAAACAAGGAAAAAAAAAACAAAACAAAACAAAAAAACCCAAAACAAACAAACAAAAAACCCCAACAGAACAAAGAAAAAAAATGGGGTTCAGGACTTGATCAAAACCAGGAAAGGATTGACAACCTTAAAGACGACTTCTAGCCAGGATCTCTCTCAGTACAGTACATCAGGGGTCAATGATGTTATTCTGGATCCTGGATTTATTAAAGATGGGGAATATAAAGTGAAACAACTGGAAAACTAATCTGTAGTTCTTTTGGCTCATAAAACAATCCTGAGAAGGAACAAAGATGCCAGTTATAGTAGAGCAGAACTATCCCATGTCCTTGTTGTAGTTACCCTGTACGTATGTCAATGAGTACGGCTCCCAGCCTAAACCCGTTTGGGCCCATGGGCAGTGTATGCAACTAAACATCTTCTGTGTGACTGGCTTTGTCTGGCCAATCAACATTTTGCACTGCTGGATGAGACACGGTCTGCAAGTCCTGTTTGGGAACGTGCGAGTGGTGTGTTATTTCCTCCCAGCCACCTCTAGTTGGCACTCGTGTCGGCGCTTTGGGACACAGGCTGTCCCCGGCTTGCGCTACAGGGGCTTTGGGGTTTTGTTCGAGTGACTATGTACTTCGTAATGTGTATCGCCACATTGCTACGCACCAGTAGTAAACCTTCGACCCTCTTTGAAAGCCACTTCAAAACAATCAGGTCAACAAGACGCCCTAAGCTGCCGAGCATAACATCAGTTGTAATTGCACGGTTATCTTGCACTTCACATTTGAGATCTTCCCAGTGTTTTACACTTTAAAAAAAAAAAATTGCGCAAGTTTAATTCTTCTCCAGGTGAACTAACCATTTTTACAGTCAGTCCCCATTACTCATTAAGGCTGTTATTATAATGTTTAATGCAAATGTTAAGGTCATTAACATTTCTCAGCTGGCAAGGTACAATTATCTAGGATGCTCTTTGGTGACTTCCTTCTCCCTCAGCTCTCCAGAATCTGCTAATGGATGTAAATGTACACATCTGTGCTCACTTTTGTACTGATGATGCACATGTTCATTTTGCATAATTTTCCTTTCAGCTGGAGCCTTGAAATTGTACTGGGGTTAGAAGTTAATGCCTCCATAAAGACATTTCCATATGCAAATTGCTCTCTGAAATCTTTAAAGGCAGAAATAAGATTAATATTAATATACTAGTTATATTATTAGGCTTGTAATACTAATACAGCTTAACAGCTTAGAAACAATTTGATTCATAGACATTGTATTCTGTATCAGTCAGGACTAGTAAAGTTAATAGGGGGATATTTGCTGATCCGTGAAATTCATCAGGGTGGGTCCAACAAAAGACCTGAGGTGCCTGTTAATTTGTATTAGAAGTGGGTGCACAAAATCACCAGTTACAAACAAATAGTGCTGTATTTAAGCACGCCCGTTGAATGACCCCGGAGCAGAAGGATTTGTTTGCATTATATTTTTTTATTTGCACATTGATATTTTTCTGCCCGTCTCCGGGAGGAGACGGCAAAGTCCGTTGACGTTGAATCGTATTTAAAACGGGGCCCTGAGGATAACCGAAGGGATCGACTGAGGGAACACCCGCCCGTGCCGGCTCTCGGCCGCCACCTGTGTGAGGGCCGGGCCGGGGGGCGGGGGCGGCACCGGGGGGGGCGGCCCGGCCAATGCGACGCCGCGGCCCCGGGGAGCGTCCAATGGCGGCGGCCGCGCTGCCCCGCGGGGCGGGCCGGGTCGGGCCGGGCCGGGGCTGCGCCGCCGCCGCCGAGCGCGCTGTGGGAGCACCGCGCCTGCCGGTAGGTGCGCGGGGACCGGGGGGAGCTGCGACCCCGGGGCCGCCCGTCCGGCCCCGCGGGGAGGGGGAGACGCGACTTGTACGGTGCCTTCTGACAGCAGGGGCAGGGGCAGGGGCAGGGGCAGTGCGGCTCGGGGCTGGCGGGCAGCGCCGGCGGAGGGGCCAGCGGGGGACGTCAGAAACGGGAGCCGATGAGACCTAAAGCGAAGGCAGGTGGCTCGCTTCCGCTGGCGGAGCTGGGGCCGCTGCTGCCTCCCCCTCGGTCCCACGGTGGCGGAGCGGGGCCGCCCTCGGCTGTGCACCCTGAGGGAACCGTGGATCTCCAAGGCATCCCAGCCCCTTCCCCGGCCGGGGCTCGTGGCGCCGCTTCCAGCCGCGACCGTCGGGACCGAGTTTCAACCTGTTCCCCTCGGTGCTCACACCGTCCCTCCCTCAGGGCAGGTCACCGCGCAGGCTGTCGGTGCCGCGCAGCCTTGCAGCCCCCGGCGAGGGCTCCTCTCGGCGATGGGCGGCTGTGCCGGTGCGAGCGGGTCGCTGCTCCTCGGCCGCGGGAGGGTTAACGATCATTAGCTGCAGCCTGGGGAAGCTGCTTGTATCCACCTACCCCTCAGCTGCTCTGTGTAATTACTCATGTTTTGGATTTTTCTTTGCTTGGGTCTACTAAATTGTACTAGATCGTGCTGCTATTGAAATGTTTTTCCTGCGGTTAAGATATTGCAAGGCAGAGAAAAATCGCTCGCTCATTTTTCTGCTGTCGCGTTTGAATACACTATGTAAATGAGCCGCTGAAAAAGCTCAAATTACATATTTCCACGCAAAGTGAGTTTTTGTGTTGATGTGGGACCAGACAGCCCCTTCCCTCCACTTTTGTGTAATTCATGTGTTAAATATTTTTTTCTCTACTGCAGCTCCACTTTTTTCTGTTGGTTTTTGTTAATTATTTTGTTGATTAATTGGTTGTAATCAGAATCAACTTCTCTGATTTTTTTTTCCCCGTGGGTTACTCCTTTCTGAGACTTCAGCCTGTCAAAGAGAAAAAAGTTAAAAAAAATGCCCTACTACTTAACTAGATGAGGCAATGCTTTGCAGCTCATGTCTTCTCATACTTTAGTTGTACCTTTTGCTGGGAAATATCCTTAGGATAACTTCATAGTATTGGTTTTAGGGCACTTTTAGAATTGTCGAGGCAAAAAAATTGGCAAGCATTGGCATTTTTTTACTTGTGAATTGGCAATGAATCATTCTTGTCTTCTGTGAAACGTGCATTTTGCAAACTCACTAGTCTGGGCAAGTAAATTTCAAACTACAGGTTGCTTGCAAAATGTTAGTGTTTGCCAATTCTGGCATGTGACTGATTTCGTTTTCTCTTTTCTCTGCCAAGATGCCAGAAACATACTTTGTGTTACACAGACAAACGAGATCTGGACTTTGCCTTAACATCGTCCAGATAAACAGGTTTATGTTAATCAAGTTTGTGTTATGGTAAAAAAGCTTGAAGAGCAGTTTCCCCTATCTCTGTGAGATGTATTATGCAGGATTATTCAACACGTCTGACTTTCCTAAATACTTAGTTTCCTAATGGCTAGGTTCTCTCTTCTCCAAGAATTTTCAGATTTGATTGATTATAACATAAAGCAGTGTTTGCTATGAAATTACATTTAATTTGCTATATCGTGCTTTTGTCAGGTAAATCTTTGACCTTTTCTGTATTCCCTTAAAAGCTTTTCATTATATTCCTGTAAAGCTCTCAAGTACAAAGCAAGTAGCAGTAACTCCCTAGCAGATCTAACATACAGTTTTCTTCAGATATAGGAATATAGCGGGCAAATTTAGTGATCTCTGCTCTTTTACAGTTGTGGCTTTTAAATTATTTTTAGAATATCAGTGCCATCAGGAGCATAACCATTAAACTTTCCAGTAAAAGAAAGGGGTCAGATTTTTTTTCTCTCACATGTAGCACTGTACATCAGTTCTGATTAGCTGTACTCTCTTATGATTTGTATCCTTAATTATCATTAAGAACTTAAGAGCATACCTTTGTCTCTAACTGCAGATCTTTCCTTAACTCAAGTTCCTTGAATCCATCACTACATCAGTGGCATAATTAATACTTGGTGTGGTGTGGTTGGTTCAGATTGCAGTCCAAGGGACACAAGGTAAAAAGATAACAGCTACATCTTAGTAGTGGCCAACCCCCCATCTGGAGTCCTTGTTTGTGCTGCCTTGCCAGCTATCTTGTTAAGAACTAGCAGCTGGTACCATTCCCTGCTTGAGAAACCCAGACTATGCGGGGGTTAAAACCATATTTTGAGTGGGCTAAATACATCATGTTTGTAGAGTTCTTCATTTTCAGCTCTCTCAAGTCTGGCATCAGCAAATGAAGATGAGAAATGGTATCTATATGTGTTATAAACCTCTCAAGATGTTTTGCTGTGCAGGGTTTCTGTTGCCCCTATTGTAAAAGCGGTGACTTTTCCAGTCAGTGAGATGGTTTCCAAGACAGCATCAGTGATAAGTCATGGATTCCCCTGCTCTGACACTTGGCTCGTGGTAGTAGCCTTTTTTCTTGCAGCTTTTAACCCAGGTATTGCACTGAGGCTTTTTGCAAAACACCTGTCGGGATCTTTACCAATAAACTAATAAGATCGGTTTTGAGTTGTTGAAAAGTCCTATTAAAGGCCGTCTTTGCAACAATGTTAGCCTTCTCTTTGAAAGCTGGAAAACTAAAAAGAGCATGAGGAAATGAGCTATAGAACTATAAGGATTCATGGAGTGGTGCATAATCTAACATAATCTTGGCCGTCCAAAAGTTGAGTTTATCTAAGATAGTCACTTAAGGTCAATCTGCAGTCAGCTAGGAAAGGAGAACCTTTAGCAGGCAATTCTTGGGCAATTTGTCTGAACTGTTAGTTGTATTACCAAAAAAAAAATGATGAAATACTCAATGGCAAAGCCAAATTATTTTGTCTTCAGATTTCTTAATACATTTTCTTTGGAGTCTAACATGCTGCATGTTTTCTTAAAGGACTGTGAGTTCTGCTAATGGAAGTAATGGTTAACTCAAGGAAGGAATGCCTGTCTTTGTATGTGTTGGGTATGAGCATGTGTTGTCTTCGGGACTATGGCTGTAATTACGACCACATGAACTTGAGTCCTAGGAAACTAGAAGCCTTACAGCTCAGCTCATACATCTGGAAACTTTAGGGATTAAATCTTTGCTCCTAGTAGGTGGTGAAAGTTTTGCCAGCACCTTAAACAGGGCCAGAAATCCATCTAAAGGTGTCTGTATGGGTAAGATTGCTTCCCAGATAGGGATTATGTGTCCCCCATTGACTTCTGTGATCAATTTTCGCTGTCTTTTAAATGTGCAGATAAGGCGAACAGTGTGGAATGTAGCTTTTTTTTTTTCAAAGCTAAAAGGGGGGTAAAATTTCAGAGATTAAGATTGAAAAAACACAGTCCTATGGAAATCACGCATCAGGGTTCTAAGATGCTCTTCCTTTCTGAAAAAACTTTGGATGTAAATACATGAATGCATTACTTAGAGCAGGAATGCACTTTTAAAATTAATATCTTGATCACCTGCATTTACTGCACTTCAGTTTACATCTCAGAGCCTATAAACTGATTTTATTTGGGATAAAACTGAGTCAGAAGGACTTGAGGAGCTCGTTTAATGTACTCCAAGTGCTAATGCAAATTCAGTCTACAGGATTTGGAGACAATTGGAAGTAAAAGCCACAAAAAAGTAGTGTGAAAGCTGTGCCCTTAATGCCAAGTATTTCACTCTACTACTCTGCTCCTACTGGTAAGGTTTTACTCTGTTTATTACTGTAAACTTAGGATATAGCCTGTTGACCAGCTTGTCAATCAATTTTATGTAATATAATTCTTAGTATATATGGACAGAAAAAAAATACAAGGGAAAGAATAAACATCATAGCATAATGATAAAAAAGTTAAGACATCAATGCCAGGACCATGTGTCCATTAGGTAACGATAGAAACAAACAGTCTTTTATTTAATAAAAAATACTCTCAAAGGAAGGAGGTTACTGAAGTGTATAGATTTCTTATACATCAGTTCTATAGAGACAGTTTCTGAAAGGGGACAATAAAATTACAGAGCTTTTGGCCCTCATCCATCCCAAAAATCCTTCAATAGATACTTTTTTGACAGGACATGTTTCCTAAAATGTTGACAGTATTTTCTCAGCAGTGATATATTAAGGTCTATCAGTCCCCTGCAGTGAAATGTCTAGAAATATGTGTAAGATTTTCTTGAAGTTTATACCCTTAGATGTGAAAAAGACTTGCAAGTCTAAGCTAGTTGCCACAGTCTTATTAAGGGGGATTCACCTCATTCGAAAATAGATCAGATGAAGGATCCTCTGGATGTGCTGTGTTCCGTCTGTTGACTATAAACAGAGCATCAAGTGACTCTCTCAGATGTCTAACTGGGTGTCTGGAGTTAAGTGAGGCGTGATTCATCTTGCTTTACTGAGGTAACTGAACTAAATGTCTCTACACAATTCTTCGGCTTGAAACAGAGGACAGAACTGACTGGTATGCTTCCTACAAAGGTGTTCTAGTAGTACAAAACTGTCCTAATATTAAAAGAGCAGGCAGTGTGCTCCAGAGCTGAGATGCAAAGTGGAGCTCCTGGTCCAAGGGCAGCAGACCTGGCTGGTGAGCTGGACAATAAGGATGTCTTTTTGCTGAGCTGTGTTTCTTGATTAATTATGCTCTTTCAGGCCAAGTTTTAGTTGGCATTTAAAGACATGAGTATTTATAGAAACTAATTCTCTTTGTGGGCTCTTGGGTTTGCCAGCTGTGAAATGAAATGAAAGAATTATCTTTTAATTTACTCTTGAAAATGAGGGTGGGTATATGATACAGTAATTTTGCTATCTGAATCAGGGGCCTCTTGTGAACAGAAGGTACCATTTGCAGAACTTTATGGTGGTTTTGTGGTTGTGTGGGTGATGGAAATGCATGGGAAAAAACTCTACTGAGCATTTTTGAAGAGAAAAAGTAGCTGCATAACTGAAACTAGAGCTGGTCAAGCTCCACAGCACAAGGCCAGTTTATTTTCTAATAAAGAGTTTCAGTGGAATAGCTGTTAGGGAAGAATTTGGCCTATGAAGTTTAATGATTAGTTGGTGTTTAATTGCTAGCTGCTCCTGAGGACAGAAACCTGCCAACAGAAATGCTCCTTTCTTTCTGATCCTTGCTGTGTTGTTTCCAGTTCACCACAGTTCAAATATTTGCCTGGATAAAAATTATATCCTATATATAAAAATTATACATGGTAGAAACATCAGGTGCATGTTCCTAAATTCATCCTAAATTATAAGGTTTAGCATGAGGAATAAGGTCTAGGCTGATAGGTGCAAAGATTTTTTGGGTGGTATTAACTGCCAGAATCTCAAATGTCACTGAAGGGGGTAAAACTGAGGTAGAATAGATTGGGCAGATCTGGGCTTTCCTCTCCTAAATAACACATCTCTGACCTCTGCAATTGAATTGCCCAAGTCTCTCTGAATGAAGGCAGCTGTGTTAGTTTACCACACTACATGTGGACTCAGAGTTTGGCACCAACATTCATTTTTTCCCTGAAAAAATTGCAAAGTCTCCCTGTATTCAATCCAGGCTATTGATGTGACTATGCTTGGAGCTAAGGCTGGTTGAGGGTGGCCACAGACTTTTGGGAGCTGCAGCTCCAAACAGCTGCATTAGCTCTTCAGTGACACTGAAACAGGCACTAGCTTTCAAGTGGTAATTCCTTCTTTTCAGGAAGTTTGTCTTGGAAAATACTGAAGTTCTTCTAATTCTGCTAATTTTTGGTAGTTTGTAACATACTTTTGTTTGTGTCTGTGTGAATTATGCTGGTGTCAAATTTACAACGCTGACACAGTGAGTCTTGGTACCAGAGAGTCCCAATCCCTTTGTGGGCCTGTGTCTTTATGAAAGAGGGAACTAAATACCTCAGATATTTAAAAATCTGCTTGTCTGCATGCCACTTCCAAAGTTTGTCCATTGGGGATGGCAGACTTTGCAAAAGGTTACCTGGATTCAGCTTCCCCAAAGCTGACAAGAGGGCTGTGAGACTGCATTAGCACTGCCATGAACTGGTATTCCCACATGCCATAATGCTGTGCTACTGAGACATATTGTGGGTTGAGGAGCAGAGTAACCATGGTTACTTACGGCTGGGTGGGGAGACGGGTGACTCGACTGCATTACTTCCATTCATTGAGTGATTTAGCCATTGTCCCGCTCTGTGGGACCTGGTTCATATGAATTTTAATGTATAATACTACACATTTTTTAACACCCTGAATGCTTTGTAACTGGGCATTTGTGTCAGACTAAAATATGAGCATCTCATGGAAGCCATGCAATAATGTTGGTATTAATTATTTTATGCCCTTGAGCATGAGATGCAACTGGTCCTTCTTCCTGCTGTTAATATCAGACTTGCAGTGGCTCCCCTTTTAGCTTCCTCAGCAAAATACCCAGTGTAATAAAATATGAGTGATTTGCTGCCTCCATATGCAACAGAGGGCCTCCTCTGACCACATACCTCTGCATCACTCGCATGATCTCATCTAGATAGATGGCAAAGCATCTTGGAATTTCTTTTCTGGAATGTACATGGTTGCCTACTGTCTCACAGGCACTGGCATAGGGGTAGTACCATAGAGTACCACTTATTAGTGTCAGTTAGTAAAAATGAACCAAACCAAAACCTCAATAAAACCAAAATCGAGCAACAAAAAATGAAGCGTTTTCTCATACCCTCTGTTCCACATCATGGTGGTGTATCATGCATTCTTATGTTTTGATAATTAAACAAATACAATTAGACACAAATGACACAAATGCGTTAGACAATACCATTGCAAACGTACTATTTTATACTGTGTATGAATTTGACTTGTCATGAAGTTTGTTTCTCCTTCAGATATATTTTTGGTAATATTATATAAAATACTGGGTACCTTTAAATTCACTCTTTGCGCAAGCTTTTTTTTTTTCTACAGTTGTTTTTCATTCTCTGAAACAGCAGTAGCCATGCTAAATGAACAGCACCATCAAGTCTAATGGACCTATATTTAGGGTGTCTAAAATAGGGAGTGACAACAAATGTGATATTTGTGGGTTGCCCTGAAGGGCTGCAGTGTCCTGGCATCACACTAAGTTACATAATTTCAGTTGACTCTTCAGACACTGGAAATGAGGAAAGACCAGTTGGATCATCAAAAGAATTTTCTGCCAGAGGAAGCTTGTTCCCTGTGATACCTCTTCCAGAGTACTGTTTTTTATCTGGCATTTAATAATCAATCAGGTCTTCCTTAAAGTGGAAGACAACTTCTTGTTTTAATGTTGCCTTTATCTGTAACAATCAAAAAGGATCTCGTTTGTGATGAAAATCCCTTTTTAAACTCTCCTCATTGGAAGGGTTCTGCTGATACAGATTAGAAGTTATAAAATATGTTATATAGAGGTACAGTTATATAGAAATTATTTATATATAAATAGGTGTTAGCTATATGGAAATACACAGAAGGCTTGAACAGAAGATGACTTCCTTGCTCAGTGTTCATAATCTCCCTTTCCAGCCAAAATTCAGCACAAGCAAACTCTGTTTTCATTCAGGGCTGCATCACTTCCTCAATAGTCCTTGTCTTCTTGATGCTTTCACAGTTGAATTCTGTTTTTCTCTTGCTCTGAATCTGTTCTCCTGTTCTGTGCATACTCACAGCTCAGCTAGATCAATGGTCATCCTCTCTGTAGGCATACAGCCTACAGTGAACATCTCTGTCTGCAAGATTCAGTTTGTCGCTTGTCTTGAATATGGCTAGTGTTTGAGGGCTTGGCTTCTTGCTTGCTTGCTTGCTTTCCCCAGCTTTCTTTCATTCTTTCCCTAGCTTTCTTAGTAAAATCAGAGTTTAACTGATACTGATTGATGGCAAATAATTATACCCACCGTTTTCAAGTGAAGATGTTTTCACCCAGCTTCTAGCATTAACTTAGTTGTAATTGAGAAAATAAAGCCCTGATTTCGTTTGTGAATTGAAACCTGAGGCACAGGAAGAATTCTGCGGGCTCTCCTTTTACAAAATGAAAGCAGGATCAGTTTTTGGGTTGTACAGTGAATACTTGAAAAGCAGTAATTTGTTTCAATGCATATAGGCAGTGATGGAATGCCATTATGTGTCAGAACAGGATGGCACTTTGTACAACTCACAATGTGTGTTTGCTAGAAGACTGTTTACCATCCAGCACAATATTCCAGTAAACTTATGGTCACTTACTCGCTTCCCTGTTTCTTTTGTCATTAGTCCCACTTTAGGAGAAGGACAGGTAGATAGGATTTTTTGGTCTGTGTTCACTTCTTGATGGCTGTCTTCAGTGATGTCAGGGTGCAATGACATAGTTGGTTCAAGGGTGATTAATTGTAGAACATCATGCTTTTTGCATAAGTGAGATAACTTAAAAAGCACACTTTGATAATCATCACAATGGCAAGTAAAGTACAGTAGCTTTTGGAGGGTTTGGTAAATGGAATACATCTGGCTAGCTCGTCTGTGCACAATTTAAATAAGAATATATGAAAGCATTAATATCAAGATGTGCAAACCAGGTTGCTCAGTGGGAATTTTCTTTGAAAAACATGTTCCTTGTATGATGCACTTTTTCAGGTTTGAAAGAGGAAATCAGTTTTTAAACCCAGTTCCCTCCACATACTATGAATTGGAACGGTAGTTGTTCTAGCACTGTGTTGTGCAATAGTTGTGACTACTGCAAATTCACTGTCCTGAAGCAAAGAAAAATCTGTGACACATATAATGGGCAGATGTGGAAGTCTGGGATCAGGGTGCTGCTTTGGAGTTCTGCCCTGTGAAGGCCTTGAGAAAACAAAGAAGAGTGGTAAGGACCATGTACCTGCCCTCTTCTGAAGGAATGTTAGCAACCTCTCCTCCCTTACTGCATTTACACTTTTTGTTGCCTACTGTTATTACCAACAGAATTTTGTTGAACAAAGTAAAATCTGATCTGAATTAGTCTAGCCTTTGGGAAGAAACCCCTTAAATTAGTGGGTCTTCTCCTTTTAGTACGATACGGACTGAGGAAAAAAAAAATCCCAGATTTTAGAGATGAAAATGTTCTGCTAAACAAGTTGGCACATTGGCTCTTCCCTGTGATCTTGTCCCAGTCTACTTTTAACACATTATTGCTTTATATGGTAACAGAAGCATTTGACTGATTTTTACCTCATATTCTAGTTTGAGTTGAAAGGCTGGCAGTTTGGGAAGTTATCCTTCAAGTTTCCATGCAATTACATGACTGGAGGCTTCAATTACACTTTGAATGCATCATGTACCCACAGGGAGCTGTATTGAAAGTCCTGAAATGTAGAACAGCTTTTCCAACATTTCAACTGGAATTCTTCCTTGTTTTCTGCCTGCTATATACTACTTCTAATTGTAAAAAAAAAATAAAAATAAAAATAAATCCTATTCTTTTTGTATTGCTGCTCTTCTACAGTGTCTTTTTATATTTCTCAAGTTTTTAGGAGTACAAGTAATAGAGAAGGAGGTTGTACAGTTTTCTACCAGTATCAGGTTTTGAATCTCTGTCTCTCCTTATGAGCCATCCAGAACTCATGAAATATTTCTAAGGCATGGCCTTGGCAGAAGGAGAAACATTATTGCCTCCTGAACTGCCTAAATATGCTGATATTGCCTGCAGGAGAGCATCTGAAGTGCTTTTTCCAGTGGAAAACAGAGGAGCTTCTGTGGCAGATAAATTTTGGTGTAGAGAAAACAGCAGCTGTTGACCTTTCAGCTATTAGCCTTGACGCAGATATTCCTAAGGGAGATGCTTATGACTTTCTTAGCAGTGCATCTCCTACAGACTCTCTTCTCTTACTGTCACTGAAATGTGAGCTTCCAGCAAAGCTGGGATGTGTGTCTGTGGGTTATGGTTTTGTGTGTGGTGGTTGTATTCTTGTGGCCTGCAGAAAATAAGGGCATTGTAGGTCACCTCGGATTTAACACTGCTTCTGCCACTGACTTGCAGTGCGGATTTAGGCAGATCCTTTCATATCTATTGGAATAATTGAGTATGGTCATTAATTAGTGTGTCTGCGCTGGGTCCTGTGCTCAGGGAGGCCCCCAGTCTGCTTTTCTGTCATTCAAAGTGCCAGATGGCTCTAGTCATCTTCAGTACCACACTCTGTCTCACTCCATCTCTGTCTAAAATGGCCAAGAGACAGTAGTAAGGACCTACCTTGTATGGCACAAAGTGGATTTGCCCAGGCTGTGTGGACAGAGTACTGTCAAGGCTCTTGTCACCATTCACTTAGATGTAATCCATAATGGGCAAAGCTATCCTTTCCTCCAGAAAGGCTGCAGGAGTTTCACAAGGTGTATCCATTTAGCTCCCTTTGAGCCCTGGTTCTTCATTTTATATTGAAAGTTTTCATGTAAGCGTTACATGCACCAGGTAGTGACTGAGATTCTTAAGCTACATCTGAAGTCATGGAGCTTATGCAATAACATGTATGAATCAGAGTAAGTAAAACTAGTGTAAGATCTAAAACTGAGTTTTACCAGAGATTTTCTCAGGGCAATTTATAAGCTGAGGGAGCTGTATTCATGGAGAAAATATTGCTAATATTAGGAATACAATAATCAACCAAATATGACTTTATTTCTGTCATCATCTAGGTTATTCATAAGGTAATCTTACTTCAGGCATTTAGGCAGAGGCTGGTACAGTGGTTTATTTCAGTAAAAAAATAGCCAAATCCAGTTCCTTTACTTCATTGGGTTTCTCAAGTTTAGTTGTTTGCTTTTTTTTCTTGTTGTTTATCTCTGAGTTTTGTTTATGCTGTGGCACCTTTAAGTACTTGAGACTTTCTTTTGAAGCTTAAGAACTTAGTTCCAATTTGGAGTTTGTTTGTTATTCAGATCACGATGTGCTGATGGTCAGTGCTTGTTGCAGGCCAAGTTGAGAGGAAGAGCCATGAGCTCTCTCTCACTTGGAAATTTGCCCAATGCAGCAATCATTCCTCAGTTCATGCTACCAGAATTGTTTTGTCTATACAGGTTTGCCAAACATGTGGTCAAGATAAAATTACTTATTTTTCCTTGAGGCTTTCCTGGTGGTAGTGAAGCTTGATTGTTACAACAAAAGCCATGGTCAGAGTCTTTCCTTTTTTAATGTCCCTTTGGCATTAGTTTCCTTTTCTGCTATGTGGAATTTGACAACTTGTCTAGTTGTTTTCCCTTCCATGGTCTCCTACAACAACCAAATTACAGTAACCAGTTAATGTTTCAGTTCCTGGAACTGTAAGGGAAAATATGAGCAAGAAAAACAGTATCACTGTATGGATTACAGGATTTTTTTCAGTGGTGCTGCCGTTTTAGGCAATATATTTAGGGAGTCTATACATTTAGCACAAGCTTGCTGTTGATACTACATTTGGAAAAAAACCCAAACAAATCAACAAGTGGATTTAATCATCAATTTTTTTTATTATAGTTTTTTTCTCCTTCTGTTTTTCCATGTAACTGTAACCTAGTATCTCTGGATGGTGGTTAGAAAGCCTACTGCAGTGTGCATCATATGGATGAAACTTGGAACAATTGGAAAAATGATCCTTAGTACTTAAAATTATTAACTGTGGTAAGCTGTTTCTTTTAAGCAGAGTTGAAATCTGCTGAGAAACAATGTTTGAGTTTGTTGTCCAAACACGTGAGGAATTAAATACTTTAAATGGTATGTTTACAAAACCACTGTTCAATTACAAATATTTCTAAATTCCATTACAAATACTTCTGATACTTCTACACCTCAGTAGTGCCACAAACCATTACTGCTGTTGGTGTTTGTACTCAGGTAGTGTGTAAAGGTGCCACCTAAAGTGAGGGCTCATTGTACAAGGTGCTGCATGTAAGACTTCTGGCACAGGATAATTATGTCTTTCTCAAATAGATGTTTTTGACTTAAAAAGTTAAAAAGAGAAGATTCTGTCGCTAGAGTCATCATCATGGCCAGTCTTCGCGAACGAAGATTTGGGAAAAGTCATTACCCTTCGAGCCTGTGCAGTGGATTTTTTAGGTGAGACCCAGTGTGCGCTGAACTGAGCCCACCCTTTAATCCTGAGGTTCATCTGCCGGGGCCGAGCGAGCTCGGACGGTGGCAGCGAGGTCCTCAGGACGTAGGTTTGTTTAGAGTGACCTTCTCTTAGATGGATTGCCTTAGGGCTGACGAGCTCCATCTGCCCAGAGGAGTCACTAGAGCAGAGTTGTACAAAAGGGCAAATGGGTAATCGTGTCACAAGAAGGAATGGCAATAAACTGAATTTACATAGTTTTGAAATGAGTTATCGAAGTAGTTTTGCCATTTTAGAATGAACCTTCATGAGTTTTAAAAAGGGGTTATGTAATGTGGTTGATCAAAAGAGTAGAAGGACTAGAGAGGCAAGTTTTGTTCCAGCTCTATGATCTCTACCCTTTGGAGAACTGGAAACAACTGTCACCTACTTGTCACTCAGATTTCCATGTACCATTGTGAAGCTGTAATATGAAAAAGGGACACCTGAAGCAGAAATTTCAGCCACTTAGAGAATTTTTTTGCCTCATGGTCAAATGACTGCATTGGAATTGATGGTAAGAATCATTGCAGTCAGGAGGTATAACATCTGCTTTACCTTGTATTTACTGTGTAATAGTAGCAGACTTCTGATTTGCAATTTTTTTGCCAAAAATCTGATGAATTAGTTTACTCTTTTTTTTAACCAGTTCAGCACCAAAAGCTTAATGCACATAATAACACAAATCTGGAAGTAACAGTCTCATACAAATCCCATTCATGTAGAGAGAGATAATGCTGGCCTGGCCTGGTAATATCTTGTTCTGGGAGATGTGTTTCCATCTGCTTTTTTTTGGGCTGTGCAGAATAAACTTTTGCTTTAACTGTAGCTCACTTGGAGTTTAAAGGATTTATTTGTTCTGTTAGTTCTTGTTAATGATAATAATAATGGCCAGTCTTCGCGAGCGAAGATTTGGGAAAGGTCATTAACCCTTCGAGCCTGCGCAG